>NC_133235.1:29554095-29584095 GCF_040436345.1 Pagrus major
ATTTAGTTTTACTGTAGTTCTTATTTCAAGAGCTTATTGGTGTGTTTCCTTTTGATTTTTTAAAAATTGTGGAGTTCAAATGTATCCAGAACGTTTAACACTGAACTTTTCTTTCTTTCCCTTCTCCCTCTTTGTGTATCTTTTCTCCTCCAGCTGAATGAGTTGTTGTTGTGTAAGAACTGTTTCTACCTGTCGAACGCCCGGCCGGACAACTGGTTCTGTTACCCCTGTGTGAGTACAACCACGCCTGCGAACTACAGACCGAAGTACAGCTTCTGTGGACCAAACTGTGTTTTATAACAGATGCAGCAACACAGAGATTTATCCTGACAGCAAAAGCATTAAGTTTATTTTAATGATAGTATTATTTTGTACACGTCTCCCTCTAAAATCCATTTAATTCAACAGAACATCTCGTATTTTATGAGTCGTGGTTTGCTCTGAAAGATGGTGGATTAAAGCTCAGGTGTATTCGCACAGCCCAATGTCACTGTCAGGTAGAAATACACCTCTGGGTCGTATCTTTGTTCTATCAGGTTTCTTTTTGTGTGTGTGTTCACCCGGCAGAGCCCGAGCCACGACCTGGTGTGGGCCAAGATGAAAGGATTTGGCTACTGGCCGGCCAAAGTCCTTCAGAGGGAGGACAACCAGGTGGACGTACGCTTCTTCGGCCACCAGCACCAGAGGTTAGCACAGCTGGCAGACATCACAACAACACCCGGCATCACTTTTCTGTTTGATTGTCTCTCAGCAGGCATCTCCCTCAGACCCTCGATTTGAGTGAGGAAAAACATGCCATATTGAGAAAAAAAAAGATGGAAGAAACTGCTTTCAAAGCTCAAAGAAAACTTCAATTAAATCACACTTAAAAGTAAAACAGGGTTATCGAAAAGTAACTGAAACACAATTAAAACAAATTGAAACAAATTCAGATGCAGTGCTGTTTGGTTAACATGGAGCACTGTCTCCACCAGAGCGTGGATCCCCGCAGACAACATCCAGGACATCAAGGTGAGCGTCCAGCAGCTGCAGGTGAAGCGCAGCAACGGCTGGAAGAAGGCGTGCGAGGAGCTGGAGGTGTACCAGCGCTTCCTGAGGGAAGGCCGCTTCTGGAAAACAAAGATGGAGGACGCCAACATGCCACACCAGCATCTCCAGCCGAACCAGAACCAGAGCCAGCGGCAGCAGCAGCAGGAAGGCAGCGGGAGGACCGAGAGGCTGGAGCGGACAGAGCGGACGGACGAGGCCGAGTCCAGCATCTCCTCCACCAGCAACGAGCAGGTCCGACATGTAGGTTAACAGACGCTTCTTTTAATGTTGGCTTGTTCTTATGATTTAGATTTTTACAGTTATTTCAAAAGTGACACTAAACTGCTATTTAGGGATTATTTTCAGTCGATTCATCAGTCACTTATTGTTGTGAAGCTTATGCAGACCACCGTTCTGCAGTAGTTTAGAGAAAAAGGAGGAAAAATAATAAATTAAAGGGCAACACAACAACTGTAGGTGAAATATATTGATGATAAAATTACACAAACTGGATTACTGTCAAGATTAATACAGCGAATTGTGCCATCTGGTGGCTGAACTGCACATTGTTACTACATAGTACAGGTGTTCAGTATTGTGCACAATGTTTGGGGGGTAAACAATATTCAATTTATTTATCATAATCATCCATTAATCATCATCATCATCATCAATCAGCAGAAAATGACAACCAGTGTTAACGTTTAACCACCTTTTTTTCTTTTTCCCAGCTCAAAAGCAGCCAGGAGCCCAAGGCCAAGAAAAGCCGTCGATCTCAAATGGTCGAGCCCAAAGAAGAAGCCAGTGTAAGTGAGACTGTCATCACACCGATTATCAGTGATAATATTTGTGAGTAGTTGGATACATTTATTGTCAGATATTGTGGCTGATATTAGTTTATTCTAGATATATCGTACAAGTCAGACAAGATTTGTTCAAATACTACATGTTTGCAGAATTCTTGTTTTTTTGTTATCAAAAATGTCTGTATAAGGTTAGGTAATGAAACTCCAGTATTGGAGCTAAAATCTTGGTATTGTCAGAGGATTTGTGACAACATTAAAAAGGTTCGGCGTTTTGGCTCTCTTACTCTGACTGCTTGCCGTTCGCTGTTTAATATTACTAGATCAGCTTTATTGTCTTTGTAACAGGTTTTCAGAGAAATGTTGAGACAAGCGATGTTAACAAAAAAGTGGCTAAAAATAGCTAAATGTTTTTTTTCCTGGAAGCCGGTGAAGGTCTAACATCCAGGTTATCTGCAGGTCTTGAAGAAGGTTGCAAGTACCGATTGTTGTCATTATCGAGTAATCGTTCAGTCCATAAAGTATGTAAAATAAAATGTGCTCATCACAATTTCCCAGAGCCTAAGTGACGTCTTTAAATTTCTTATTTCGTCAAACCAACAGTCCGAAACCCATAGTTTCAGAAAGGCAAAGAAAAGCAGAAAATCCTCACATTTAAGAAGCTGGAACCAGGAAACACTTCACTTTTTTTGCTTGAAAAATGACTGAAATGATTAACCTATAATCAAAATAGTAGGCAATCAACTAATGCATTTATCATGTAATAGTTGCATCTCTAGTGCTCATCGTCTCACAACGTACATGTTTTAACAGAAACTTAAATTAATTGAACAGTTTTCTGTGGTTAATATTCTGTGCCACTTATGCAAGTTGCAATAATTTAATTATGTCATGATGAATTATTGTTCCATACTGCTCTGAAGTAATGAAAAAAAAAGTTATTTTAATGAATATCCTTGGGCCATATTGTCACTTATGGTTTCCCATCATATTTTAATACTTTGGCAGGCATTAAATTGTGTCTAGGTCTTTAAAAGCCATTCAGAAGTCAGTCTGTGCTTCAGTAAAAAATTTAAATGTCTTCCCCTTTCTCCTCTCCGCCAGGATCCGGAGCCAGAGATGGAGGCGGTCAGCTCCAGTCAGGAGATCCCGGTGTCGTCGGCGCCGCAGCAGCCAGAGAAACTGTCGGTGTCCACGCAGACCAAGAAGGCCAACGGAGGGTCGCCGCGCACACTGCACCGCGGCACCCAGACCAACAGTGACGGCGCCTGCCAGAACATGTGCCACGAGAAGTACACCAAGGTCTTCAATGACGTCAAGGAGATGATGAAGGCCGACAACAAGAGGGAGACGGAGCGGGTGGTCAGAGAGGCTCTGGAGAAGGTTTGTTAAAGTCTGATGGTTGTCGAGGTTTGAATATCTGAGAGTTTCGCGGTAAAAAGCCAGCGTGTCCCGTCTGTCTGTGTCGCTTCAGCTCCGTGCAGAGATGGAGGAGGAGAAGCGTCAGGCGGTGAGTAAGGCGGTGGCCGGAGCTCAGGCGGAGATGGAGAGGAAGTGTAAGCAGGTGAAGGAGAAGTGTAAAGAGGAGCTGGTGGAGGAGGTGAAGAAGCTGGTGGCGCAACACAAACAGCTCATCTCTCAGACCAAGAAGAAGCAGTGGGTGAGTTCTGGACGAATTAAAGTCGTATCATTTTATTTCCAGGTCCTTGTCTTAACTGATCCTGTCTGAATATCAAATGTTTATAAGTGAAATGTAAATGTTTATCTGTGCGACCGACTGTCTCGTCTCCAGTGTTATAACTGTGAGGAGGAGGCCATGTACCACTGCTGCTGGAACACCTCGTACTGCTCCATCAAGTGTCAGCAGGAGCACTGGCACGCCGACCACAAACGAACCTGCCGCAGGAAGAGATGAACAAGCCCCGCCCCCCCCTTCTGACCCCCACACAGCACGCCATTGGCTCTCTCCTCCTGTCAGTCAGTGTCTACAACAAACATACAAACACACACACACACACACACAAACGTCCCTCCTGCTTCTCTTCTTGCCTTCCTGAAAACTTTGTGGACCCGATGTTTTCTGCGTGAAAAGAGCAATTTGATCCCTTTTTTTTTGTTTTTCATTTTGTTTCTATTATTTAATGTACCCATTTTACTGATTTTTCTCTATTTTGTTTATTTTTTTCCCTCTGAACCGTGAACAGATTGCTCGAGAGCGTGGCTCAGATGCAGAGTTATGGTATGATTTTGTGACGTTACTTTGGATTTTTTTTTTTGTTTTGTTTTTTCTTTACTGAAGTGCTTATTATGAGCTCATGTCAGAGAATGTGTTATTTAAGTGTTTAGTAACAGATGAGCATTAACTGAATACATTTTATTACCTGAATTTTTAAAAAAAGATCACTTTTCTTACTGTAAATGCAAACACACACCGTCGATCTTACAAAAGAAACCATACTGTAAGTACCATCGCAGCGTTGAACGAGCTCTGCTTTCATAGAGAAAACCTATTTAAAAAATGACAAAAAACTGCATAAGATCTTGAATAGTGGATGACATGGCTCACAGACGTTAATATATTTTGTTTCGTTTCGTTTTTTTCTTGAAACTATTGTGGTGGATAGCACCTTTTATCATTTCTACCTAAAAATCTTAAAGTCACTTATTGGGAACAGGGTCACGAGGTCGGCCGTAAGAGACGCCGACAAAATAAATCTTCCATGTACTATTATTATTAGAATTAATATTATTATGCACATTTTTGGAGTCTTTTTTTTTTTAAATAGACTGAAATTTTTACGAGTCGGATATTAAAGGGTTGGCATGGTGTGGAGTTTGCATGTTCTCCAGGCGTCTTTGTGGGTTTCCTCTAAAGACGCGCAGGTTAATTTAGCAACTCTAAATTTCCCGTCGGTGTGAATGTGAGCGTGGATGGTTGTTCTTGCTTCAGCCCCCCACGACCCTGCAAAAGGAGAAGCAGTTATACATAATGGATGGATGTGATAATGAAAAAAAGTTTTTTAATCTCTTATAAATGGGGACGTGTTTAGCGATCTTGACTGAGCTGGATCGTAGGCCCTGTTCAGACCTTGTGTTAACATCCATCCTGAGCGATCTGATCACACGTGGACAGCTTTAAACTACAGGTGTGAACGAGGGGAAACAACAACAACGTGTTCGACCAGTCCAACCACTGAACTTGTAGCCGCGACATCACCAGACTCCCTTTAAATACTGCAGAATTTTGAGAGTTGTTGCGTGAGGAGAAAAAAAGAGCTACAAGAAATTCAAAATCTTTGGTGCCTTCTAGTGAATTCGGCATTAAATGCAAAACATTAAGTTGTTTGTTACCTTGTAAAAAGTGTCAGTAAACGGCAACTAGACTCCCCAGACTCCCTTTAAAAGTCACTCAATTTTATGAGTTGTTGAGTTCGGAGCATGTTTATAAACTTGGTGAAGTGCTGTCTGTGACAAATTCTTAATTATTTGAATCTTCTTAGACGAGAACCATTAAGTTGTGTGTTTCCTTGTAAAAAGTAAGTTTGCGGGCGCATCGCTGTACCAGCCTGTCTGCTTCTGTGTGCAAAGTGCGTCTTACCTGCCGACGTGTAGCAGCTGTTTGAACTGATTTACACTAAATTCATGAAAGACGACGACATTTTATTGACAGTAAACACGTCAAATTTTACAAATGCAGTAAACGGAAACTAAAATAGGCTACATCTTTGTCACCTGTGGAGAAAGTTCCCCAGACTCCCTTGAAAAATTGCACAATTTTAAGAGTTTTTGACTGAAGAGAATCTTTTAATAAAAAAATGTGAAACAGCTTTGACAAATTCTGAGTCATTGGTGCCTTTTTGTAATTTCGGCATTAAATGCAATACACTCATTTCTGTCTTCAAGGCTACATCTTTGTCACCCGTGGAGAAAGTACCCAGACTCCCTTTAAAAACCGCTCAATTTTCTGAGTTGTTGAGTTAGGTGCAACTTTATAAACTTTGTGAAACGCTGTCAGTGACAAATTCTTAATTATGTGGGCCTTTTTGTAAATTCGGCAAATGTTTTACATTCTTCCTCCCTCTGTTTAAAAAAACTGCACATGGGAAAGCGGGAAAGTTAAGATCCAATCACACGTGATCCATCGAGACACGTTGCATGTTAAAACCATGTCTGAACAGGGTCTTAGAGAGTTCATCCATCATCTGACAGTTTTTTGCACACTTCAGTTTCTTAACGACCTAAACGCTTGTAATATTGCCAAAAAAAATCCAACATTTTGTTGAACCTACCTGAGAAGATGTGGCGAGTCCTCCCTCCTCCGCGCTCTCCTACAAGCTAAAAAAAATATTTTTCCGAGCGTCGTCGGTGTCATTTTTTATAGTGATGTACACTCAAAAATTCTTTTTCTTTTTTTATCCTGAAGTGACTAGCTATGAGACTCTTTCACTGCTTATACTGTAGTTGGTGGTCAGTGCCTGTTTCTCCTTTTTATTTTCTCATCCTCTTTAAGGCTACATGCATGTTGATAGTTTCATAGTTTGTCTTTTTTCATCATTACGGTAAAACAAAAACAAAAAAAAGACAAAAAAAAAAAGAAGCAGTGACGACGGATGGACCAATATAAAACATTATGCAAATGTGAATGATCAAATTAATCTTTTCTATCGTTTTCCCTGCGCTGGATGTCGAGTGTCGATGGTGTATAAATATGGTGCTTGGAATCTCTTTGTTTTTTTCAAAGGGGCAATGAAATTGCCAGTGTTTGATTTTGTGACACTTTTAAAGATTGTTGACTGTTTCCTCAGTTATGAAGATTGACTGAACGGAGGAAAATACTTCAGTTACTCTGTAAAGACGCTTCGCTTTTTTTACACACAGATTACCGTTTATCAGTTTGTGCTTCTGTAAAAATGTGACAAATAAAATACCGTAAATCCTCTCACAGTGGGCAGGGCCTTTATTCACCTCAAGTGTGAACCAGGCTGTCATCCAACTCCTCTTATTTTTATATCACTTGTGTTGAAGTCCTGCTGCTTCCTTTTGCTGCCGATGAAAACTCAAAACTTCCTTCATCACTTAAGGTGGTATGTTTATGCCAATCTCCACAATACATACAAATTATATACCGTATGTATGTTTAAAACTTCACTTTTTTTCTGATATCTTTCTGTAGCCTTGTCCCAATACGAACTGATAGAGGTGTCATGATTTTGATATTAAATAAAAAATGAGCTTTCAGTATCAATCACCGAAATCAAAGATAGGATTGGCGACAATCTAAGCAAATATCACACGAGATACTGATTGATTGATTGATTGTTGATTAATCAAGATTGTGCTGAAAAATGTCTAAATTGAGTTGAATCTTAGAAGTATTTACTAATATTTGTATGCTGTTTCAGCAGTGAGTACACAAAAAAATCAGCGTGTCACAGTTTTATACCAGCAGATCACAACACAATCTGTGCTATACACGTGTTTTATGATGCAACTGCCAGTTAACTTTAATAATTAGAAAACTTTTTTCCAGCTGTGAGTAGCGTTCTTTCTTTTAGGCATTTAATTGTGGGACAACATTGTACATCAAGTTAGGACTGCAGCTAATGATTTGTTTTCATTGTAGATTAATCTATCCATTATTTAATTCATTTGTTTAAATTATAAAATGACTGAAAAGTCTTCAGATGACTTGTTTTGTCTGTCCAACGTCCAAAATTATTCAGATTACATGATTTGAAATAGAGAAAAACAGCAAATCCTTACATTAGAAAAGCTGCAACCATCATGTTCGACTGATGAATTATTTATTTGATTCGATCAGTTATCAAAATTGTTGCAAAAAAAAAACAAATCAATTATTATATTCTTCAGGTTTTTTGAGTGTACTGAACTCACCACAGACCAAAAACCTGCTTAGTATTTGTGTTTGGAATTGGGACATCATTATAATCGCTTCCTTTTACCCTGGAATGCTTTTATTGTGAAATATCTACAGGAAGTATTGAGTTTCATAAACAGCGAGACCAAAGCAAAGGCTGGTGTTATTCTATATTTTTCATATTGTCAGAAAAAACCAGACCAACACCAACCAAGTGTCGGTCCTTCTCCCAAACCTTCCTGACTGTTTCTGACTTCCTGTCTGCGGCTCTCAGCTCAGAGCCTATTGGTTCCTACTGCAGTAAATTATTTAAAAAAACACATCACAAATATTATATAAATTAAATCAAAGTTTTTAGCGAACAAACAGGAGGAAAAAGTGCATCTCTTTGGGACTATATTCAGTGGCGGTTTAAAACACATTGGGTGGTTCAGCAGGGAGGTGTGTGTGGGGTTGAGCTCTACAGCGCAGAGGAAGAAGATGCATCAGGCTTTGGAGACACAGATGATACTTGTTGGTACATATGTGCATTGTTGGGTCTTGGTGTTTTTAATTGGATAAAGAAAAATGTAGGAATTTGTTTGAAAACAGTCCCACTATCAGAGAATTTACGGTAAACTGTTGTTCCAGATTTAAAAATGTCCTCTCGCTCGTCTCCGAGTCTTTCTCTGGAAACTCATTTAAGTGTATCACTTTAAGATGTAACATGTTGTTGTACAGTTAAGCTCCCGTTTGACCGTCAGTCTGCTGCAGCTCATCATTTATTCTTTCTTCTCATTCATTTTTTTTAATATTTGATTTTTCTGGTGAACGTTCTCTTGTTTTTCTCACGGTTCTCATCTGCAGGCTTAACGGTCAAACATGTCGTCTTTTCTCTCTCATCATTGCACTACGTGTAAATAAACTGTCGATATCTCCTCCCTCATATTATATGTACATTGTAAATGGACTCACAAAGATTTCAGCAGTTTTTGTCTGTATTCACAGCGATTCTCAATGACTGTTAGTTCTAGTTTTGTACAATGTACAACCGTTATATCATATCAGCTCTGGTTTCTGTTGTCGTCCCCCCGACACTCTGAGCTTTGTGTCACCGTCAGTATGTTTGTGTTTTAATTGTTTTAAAACTGCGGCGCACCTTCGATGTACCCGAAAATATTTCAGTGTGTTTTTGACGTCATGTTGAAAACAATTAAATTGCATGTCGTCCCCGAAACCGTCAAGCGTGTTGAAGGCGACACATGTGAACCTCCTCTCTCTGACTGATTTTATATTCGTCCATCCAGCCGTTCAGATTTCAGCGTGAAAAGTTTATTTTTTTCTTTTCTCCTTAAAAACGTTTTTGACGTCATTCCGGTTTGTATCTCTGGTTTTTTAAATGCATGAGTAAAAGGTGTGTGTGTATCTACGGCTCCTTTTCCCTTTCATTTTCTCCTCATGTAAGAAAAGACATAGTTGCACTCCCTCAGAGTAATGCAAAATGACAATGATGTTTTTTTTTCTTTTTCCTGGAACTTCAGTTGAGCTGAATCACATCTTTTTGAAGCTGTTTTTAGCTCGCAAATCAGATTGTCGCCCAGACTTTCCACTGCTCTTATCCCAGAGTGTTTAAGTTCATCATACTGTGTGAGTACTACACGAAATCCTGCTTGTACTTACAGTATTTATGTATTTTTACCAGAATAAAACCAGTGTAAAGTTCCTTTGTTCTCACCTCCTGTAGGTCATCTTCTGTTCTGTCCATATGTAAACTATTAATTGTGGCTTAACATTTTCTATGCTCCTGACATTTTTTTTTTTTCTTTTTTTTTTTGATGCTTTAGCTAGCAATATGTATATAAATATATTCTATGTGCTAACATGGAGGAAATAAATGTATCAACAAGTTTCCTGTGTTTCATCTTTTGTTGTTTTTGATGACTGAAGTAAAAGTTCAGTCATCTCCTCCCTCCATGCTGATGGAAAGTCAGGTGAAGTCTCGTAGTCCACCAAACATTTCTGGAGCTTCACAGCAAAACAGAGTTGCAGTTCTGCTAAACAACTGAAGCAGCTGGAGACAACTGAGAATAAAAATAAAATGTCTCCATACAGCTCGTCTGGTGTAATCCAGTGTAACTCTTTCAGTTTAGCAGCTA
This sequence comes from Pagrus major, assembly GCF_040436345.1. Lineage (NCBI taxonomy): Eukaryota > Metazoa > Chordata > Actinopteri > Spariformes > Sparidae > Pagrus > Pagrus major. The sequence continues at coordinate 29,563,941 of NC_133235.1, forward strand.
CAGTGAAGATAGCGGCTTAAAAAAAGGTGAAAATAACAATTAACATAATCCTGGTGCTTCCTGAGACTTGGATTACACCAGACGGGCTTTGGGACACTGTATGAAGCCGTTTCATGATTTATTTATTATTGTTTTTTTAAACAAGTCTCCAGCTACTTCAGTTGTTTTTGTCTGTTAAATATCAGAAAAAAAGTGACATCTTTAAATGTTTTCTGTGATCAACAGCTCAAAATCAAAAATGTTTAGTTTGCAAAGAAACAGAGAAAAGGTGCAAATAATCACAATCCAGAAGCCAGAACCAGGACCAGAGCAAAAAATGGGCAAAAATTGGTAGTTGTTCAAGCCAGTTAATTGTTTCAGCTCAAGTGTTTGACAGCCTAAATATTTTGATCGTATATTATATCGATTGTCGAATTGTTTTACCTCTGATATAAAAATATTTTCCAATTTGTTGCTCATCAGCTGCTGTTTATTTTTAATCAAAACTTTGAGGAAACTAAATAATTCACTGAGTTTTGATCACAAACATGTTGCTTGTAAACTCTGTAGAAAATGTGTCAATGAATAAATACTGATAGTTTCTTTCTATATTACACTTTTTTTTTAAAAAAAAAAACACATTTCAGGCTCTAAACCTGCATAAAAACATTAAGAAATACGCCAACAACCTTTTTTTCTGTCAAAATTGTTGAAATATTTATTTAATTGAAAGATTTTATGTCAACTCAAATAAGACATTTTTTAAAACCGTTAAAAAAAACATACTGGGGGAAACATACATTTTGCTGATAAAAGAAAAAGAAACAAACGGTGAAGAAAGTGCTTTTTTTTTCTTTTCCAAAAAAAAAAAAAAATCCTCGTGTGTTGAAACTCGAACATTCTCGACCAAGAAGCGTCGACCTTTGACCTCTCTGTAATGATGAGTTAAAGGGTCTCCGGGTTAAAACGCCTTCACCTTCCGCTTCCTGCTTCAGTCTTTATATTCCTGTCGTGACATCACTGTATGAGCCCTGATTGATCGGTCCATGTAAAAATATGAAGGACTTCTGACTCTGATATTTACAATAGTTACCGGCCGCTCGATGAGGATTCACCTTTTTTTTCCCAGCCGGAGGTGTTGAAAGAAAAACAATCCAGTCCTGCTGTTGGTCTGTTTCGTCTGAGGAGTTTCATTCCTGTCCAATCAAAACTTTATTCCTATTTATTACATTTTTTAATGATCAGAAAACCTGTTTGTTCCCTGATAGACGTGATGAATGAAGAGTTCTGATCCAAAGTGACAAACTGGTTTGTTTTAATTCCTCCTGGCGACCACTAGAGGTCAGCAGAGGTCCTGGATCATGTTCGGGTACAGAGCTGGATAATTGTTAATAACTGGAAAACTTGTGTCACGTGATCTTAAATTAAATCTTCAAAATCTCTAATTTCCCTCCCTGAATTCAGTAATTCATAATGTAATGAAAATGTAATCTATTCCTCCTCCTACATTACCCACAATGCACTCAAGTTGCATTGTCACATATGCAGTATGACTCCCCAAGTCCTGTAAACACACTTAAAGTGTAAAATTGGCGGAGTTACCCTTTAAATGCATCTAAACTTGAGCTTTGTTTTTTATGTTTGGCCGTAAACCCACGAAATAAATAGTGTATGTTACAATATTTGAGCAGAAATGACAAAAAAGCCAAATTCTCACAACTTTTCTCTTTTACAACTTGTTTAAGTTGGACAAGTTAATTAAAGGAAATATAAAATAAAAGCTAATTAAACGGCGCTCGTATCGTCCTCGACGTCGCCAAAAATGCTCAGACTTTACGCAGGATGAAAGATTATTTCAGTGTAAAAACCGTTCTTGATTTTATCCAGTTAAAAAATCTGAATTCTTTAGATTTCTGAATGACTGAAGAGAAGAAAAGAGCCAACATCTGTTATTTAAGGTGCATTTTTACATTGATTTCTTACTTTTAAGGAAATATTGAGCGCACTTGTTAGAAATTCGGGAGGATTTTTTTTCATTTGAGGACACAAATGACTAAATTTAAAGAGCAATGTTGAAAAAAAGTCTCTACTCAAAACTTTTACAGATGTAATCTGATAAAAGTTGGTGTAAATCTTCCATCGCCGGGTGTTTTTGGATCAGAACTCTTCACGTGGAATCAAACTCCTCAAAACTTCACTCATAGTTTTTCCTTTTGACCGAAAACATTTCAGACCAACACGCAGATTAAAAAAAAGCGTCGCGTGTCAAACTGCTTCTGTCTGCTGTGAATCCTTCACTCATCTCTTAATATAATCTATAATCATATATTTCTATTTTTTCCATAATATGCTTGATGCGAGTGTGTTTCACTCCAGATAATACAACGCCTTTTTTGTTTCTTTATATTAGCAAATATTCAAGAGCAAAACATTCTTGAACGTCTCAGTCATATACTTCTAAAAGAGAAACAAAATAAATTAAATCAGTTTCTTTTTGTACATACTTACATGATATGAATTAATGTGTCGCGTTCGCTTCGGTCGAAGCGCGTTTGTACGGAAAAATAAACGGAGTTAAAGGCTGCAGCTGTTAGTTTATGAAAGTTAGCACGCTGATCTCCTGCTGAGATGTGACGGACGGACGGACGGTTCAGAAAATGATACAAAAAAATGTAACACTTACAAAAAAACAACAGGCTAACGTGAAACAAAGGTGTCGTACCTCGCGGTGAAATGGGCGGACAGCTGCGATCGCCCCCTCGGATCCCGCCCTCGTATCAAAACATATCTCGCTCTTTAATGGTTGATATCGTAAAAACCTAAAATATCATTTTTGCCACAGTTTGTTTTGTTTTTGTGTAAATATCCTTTTCAAAAAATAGCCTACACTTTTTTCGAGGACATGTTAAAATACCAACAAAACATTTAAAACAGCCGACTTTAACGGGAAAATATAGCGACACACGATTTTAAAACGCCCGGATTGCTACGTTAACGATTGTCCTCTACTGCCGCCTCCCTGACGCTTTTCAGTAAACGATCGACACAAATGGACTTTGACTTTCTTGCTCTGGACGGGGGCGACTGCACTTCCTCTCAGGCTGAGTACCAATCCCACCTAGCCTGGGAGAAAGTGCTGCCTGAGAGACGAAACTCAGGGCAAAAAAGTGGCCTACTTCCTCGGCCTCAGATCTCCGGTTTTTACTCTTTCAGTCTCAGGAGCTGACCGTCTTTGCATCCTCCTCAATAATCCTTCATCCACCTTCATGTCGGGCCACCAGGGGGCGCTACATGTTGTAAGCCACGTAGATGGGGTCCAGCTGGTCGGCCAGGAAGCCGTCGCGCAGGTGCATGCGCTGCTTCTCGCCGCGGGAGTTGATGGGGATGACCCCGATGTCGACCACCACCACCACGCCCACGATCAGGTAGTGCTCCTCCAGCACCACGTTGGTGACCAGCGGGACCAGGTCCAGGGCCTCCTGCTCCGAGCCGTCCAGCTCCACCACCACCACCAGCAGGTTGGTCCACGTGAACACCGCGCTGGAGCCACCGAAGAGGAAGAAGAAGAAGAAACAAAATGGCGTCACGGCAAGTTAGCCTTCTGGATCTCACAGGTTTGAGGGACAAACAGGAGCCCAAAGAACTTTTAGCAGCAATTCTAACAAGATTGTGCAGATTCGGGACTCGACAGTGTGATTGTTTGGATCAGTAATGAATACATTTTCCCACATTTAGATGGAAACATGATTAAAATTTGGTGAAACTTGTGTTTATTTGTGCAGCACTGAAGTTGTGTTTCTCACCACTCTGTGATGCTCTTGTGCGTCCTGATGACGGAGGTCTCGATGTCGATGGGGTGGTAACGCATCCCTCTGAGCTCCATGGCTTCCTCCAGAGCGCCGACCACATACAGCGCGTCATGACGCTCTACACACAAACACACAAACTTTAGTTTTCTGACAGCAGCTTCTTTCTTTCTCCTGATTCAGGGTTACAACACAGTGACAATTCAATGTGGATCTGATGAATAAAACAAACCAGCAAATGTGTGTTAATAAATCATTTCACACAGGAGAATAAAACATATTAAAGTTCAGATTTTCTGCTTCTTTTTTGATCAGAACACTTTCAACAAATCCTCAAATAACTCTGAATCCAAACTTTTTACAGAATATGGATCCAGACCCGCTGCTGGCTCAGTGAGGGTTCGGCTCAGACAGCTGACCTGCTGTTCAGATTTTTCTCTCAACCTCAGAAGGTGTTAAATATTTCATCTGGCCTTGAAGAGTTTGCTGCCAGCGCGAGTCGTCACGACTGAACAGTTTGAGACTTTGAAGCGGTTCTTCCAGCGCAGGTCGACGTCCTCTCCTCTGCAGCTAAAGTCACAACGTGAACTCAACTTTTCTCTGTTTGCGGCGTTGAAAACGACCCGATCAGGGCCGGTGCAGGAGTCTTAGTGGTTGAGTGTATGTGACCATCAGCTCAGGCCAACACGGGCCTTTAACGACACATACTGGTCGGGCTGCGTAACCGTACAGATACATCTTAAAGGATAACTCCGGCACGTCCTCACCTCCGCTGGCGTCGGTCAGTTCGGTCCTGCGGAGGAAGCCCAGGTATCCGGTCCGAGCCCAGATGGTCTGCGTGTCTCCGAAGCTGAGCCTGGAGCTGAAGTGGTCCGACTGCAGCGCCTCGTCTCCGTACACGGTGAAGTAGCCGCTGGCGTTGTGGCCGCTGTGCACCCAGATCTACAAACACACGTCAGCTGGTCTCAAAGCTCTGATTTACTGCTGCTGCCATGTTTGTGTTAACAAGTAAAAATGGTGGAATACAATAAAAAAATGACTGATATGATGAAATGATTATTTTCATATTATTAGTAATGAATGTGTTGTGTTTATAACATGTCAAACAAAAAGGAAAGAAAGTTTCAGAACCCAAACTGCTGTTTTTAATATCTTGTTTTGTTTGAGAGGAGAACATCAGAGTCGCATGAAGATACAAAGGTTTTATTTAATAAACTGCTTAAAAACAATAATGGATGATTAGAATTGTTGTTTATAATGTTAAATTCATGTCATGTCACTTATTGCGTCATCCAACAATTTATTCCAACAAGTGTTTCATCATTTGACTGTTGAATGATGTTTGCTTATTAATGTTTAAAGTAGTTTAGGAATAAAAAGTCTGAAATAAAATGTTCAGACATGGTGTGAAGCTTTAAAAATCACAGATTAAAGGCGTGTGTGTGTGTGTGTGTGTGTGGTTAGAAATAAAAAATCACGACTATTTTAGCGACTTTCAGTCCCTGCAACAACAAAAAAAGTTGTAGTTTTTAAGAAAAGCTGCAGAGAAATCCTGGAAATACGGTTTATACAGACAATGTTTGTTGGTATTCATGGTGGCTTTTTATCTTTATATATATGTACATAATTAATAAATAAATAATAATGTGGACTGTTGTCATGATCTCTGCTCGGGTAGAAAGTGATGTGAAGCTCAGACACACCTCGCCCAGATGCGACTCTCCCATTGGTCCCTTGGTCTCTGGGTTGGCGATGATGATCCGGACCCCCGGCAGAATCTGAGGAGAAACCAGAGAGGATCAACATCAACATTTATGTTATTTAAGCATGTTAACTACAGGAAACATTTAAAAAAAGAAACACAGCCTCACCTTCCCAGACTCCATCAGAGGCAGGCTGTGTGGTGACCCCCTCTCCACCAGTCTGACCCTGTGGACAGAAACAGCTGCAGCTTCAGAAGAGCAGATCAGCTAAACATTAAAGTTATCGGGTCAGATCGAGCCGCAACATTTAATGTCCTCATTCTGATATCTGAGCCCGGTCATGTTACACCAGGGGGCTCCAGCAGGGGGAGCGTACGACTGTTTTTTAGTCATCAGACATGTTCTGAGGAGAGTTTGTGTCTCTGGTCTTTCAGTCAGACACTCTTCACCTTCACATGTGAGCTCCTCAGTTATTACACGTTCGTCACCAACAGGAAGACGTGACAGCGATGTGATATAACCTGCTGACACACAACAGATGTATCTTGTGTTTAGTGTAGACGGAGACATTAAAACTCCCCTGAAGAAAACATGAATGATTTCAGTCCTGTTCAGCACCTGAGGTAGAGGAGCACCTCAGCCTCTTGTGGTCAAAATGAGTATTACCAAAAAAAAACTTCTGGCAAAACTTTTTTTTAACTTCAGCTTCACACACAACAATTTTTTTTCCAGTTTCACTTATTAGAAAAAAAAATCACTGGGATTAAAAAATGAAAAAAAAAGAAATTTAGGATTTTTTTCCAAAAAAATATCCTGGAATTTTTTTTTCTCAGTTACATATGAAAATCATCAATCCACTCGGTAAGTATTGAAATGAGTATTACAAAACAAAATTCTCCTGGCAAAACTGTTTTCTTCCTCGCGATTTCACCCAAGATCTTTTTTATTTTTTTATTTATTTTTTTTCCAAACAAGATAATAAAAAATTCTCCTGGAATTTTTTTTTCACTCAGTTATACATGAAAAAAATCCACATATTGAAAATGAGTATTATAAAAAAATTCTACTGGCAAATTTTTTTTTATGATCACCCATGAAAAAACTCGGCTTTTTCCAGTTTCATGTATTAGGAAAAAAAAAAATTCACTGGGATACAAAAATGAAAAAAAAAAAAAAAACATTCTCCTGGCAAAACTTTTTTCTTCCACTCAATTTCACCCAAGAATTTTTTTTTCTCTCCTGAATTTTTTTTTCATTTGGTTTTAAACCGGATAAAAATATATCCCCCGCTGATTTTTTTTCACTTGGTTTCAAACATGAAAACATAAATTCTCCTGAAAATTTTGAGAAAAAAAGTTTGACAAGTGACAAAAAAAAATTTCCCTCCTGAAAATGTTTCTTTATTCAGTTTCACACATAATGTTCCTGATATATTTGTGTTGTTTTCCCTAAACCGAGCCAAGTTTTCTTAACTAAACCAAACTGCAGCGGTATGACGAGGGTCCAGTACGCCTGCTGCTGATACGCTGCTGCAGTCATTTTGTTTCGGTGATCTGTCGCTGGCAACCGACCGATTCAGTGGTTAAGGTACGAGGACGTGTTGCAGGAGAACTCTGACAGGAACACACCTGGGGATGTTTAGACTGCTGCTGTTGCTCTAATCTGCAAATACGTCATTTGTGGTGAAATAACAAAGACACACTCTGCAAAAACACAAACACACAACCACTCAAGTTTAAAAAAAAAAAGTTATTGATCCTGAAGGAAACTGACAGAAGTGGTCGGTCGGATTATAGAGCATCTCCGGGAGACACAGACGGGTTTAAATCAACAGTGATTACATGTAATCACGCACGCTGACAGTTATATTTATACTCAGCAGGACTGAGCCGCCTCGCTGCTCCGTGTCCTCTGGAGGAAGACGACGGCGGAGCGGCCGCCGGCTGAAGGCTGTAATGATCTGTCGGATCAGGCGACAGGAAAGTGAAGTTTCTCAGACACACTGGGAAACTTTCGGGCTCGTGACGTGTTTAAATTTACATTTTACACTTTCTACTGTGAGCTGGAGTGCGGCTGAGCTGAAGTGGCCTCAGTGTTGCTCCTTTAATCCCACCGGACCACCTTGTCAGGAGCTGTTTGAATAAATTGGAGTCCTGCTCGTCCTGCAGGAGTTGTTGTCCATCTCTGCTGCCTGGAGACTGACGGCGTCTCCCCGGCTGAAGGCATGAAGTCTGACACTAATGTTGAGCCCTCGCGGCAATTTTTCAACCCTCGGGTTGGTTCATAAACTTCTCCTCCGGGCCCAAACGCATCCTGGAGCCTCCTGAGCTGCTATTTCTGGTGTCACCCAGCAGGAAATGTGACTCAGCCTCAGTCAGGCTGAGATGTCGTCTCGAGGAAACTTTCAGCTCCTCATTATATTCAAACTTTTAACAATCAGATTGTGCATTCGGATCAGCATCTTCACTGCACACTTTATTTATTTATTTAGTGTTCGCTGAGCTCTCGTTCATAAAACAACCCGCTGCTTCACATTCATGAAGCTCTCGCCCAGCAGAGGCTGCAGCAGGACCGAGATCCCACCGGACCCGACTGTGTGAGTGTGAGAGGAGGGAATCAGATACGAGAAAATACAAGAGGATGTTTCATCAATGAGCCGATCCAGACATGCAAATCCAAAAACTTCCATGTAAAAAATATGAACTGAAAGCTGTTTTAAAAGGTAATAATGAGGTTCTTCTTCTAAAAGTAGCTTGTTAGACACTTACGGTTCTGCTGTTTCTAGAACTTCCTGGACGAGAACCAGTGTGTAACAGATAATTCATAAGAAATGTGGCAAATAAACATTTCTGTTATTAACCATAACATATATTTAGTGTTGAGGACTCCCCGGAAACTCTCAGGGAGTCCCAAACTACAGAATAAAAGTGAGCATCACTTCTTCTCTTTATGACCTCGTTATGAGCGGGTGTAGAGAAAATAGTCCCACATTGAACTCTGCTGTCAGCAATACATGAATAAGTTGGTGTGTTAGCTGTTAGCATGTTGGCATAAAGGTATGGATGATATCTGCATGCTAAAAAACGCATTCTAACATTTCTAATGTAACTTTTAGGTAAAGATAAAGTTAGCATTAATCTCAGCTGTGGCTGACTGAAGCATCTACACAGCCTGGAGATACTGTCGGCAAACAGCGGATTTAAAAAGCTGCGAGTGACAGAAACAGAAAATGTCTGCACACTGGGGAGGCGACACGAGGTCCAGGAGCTCGTTACTCTCCGAGCAGAGGACGGTAAAAAGATTGTTATTGTCAGGCCATTGTTTGGAAACCGCTGCCGACGCCAACGTGTAGAGGTCTTCTATCGTGGCTGTAAACGATGGACTGGTGGAAATTTGAATCAGTTTCAACTGAATTTTTTTTTCTCCTGAAAATTTAGTTTTCTCCTGAAAATGTTTTGTAATCTCAATTTTTCTCCTGAAAATTTTGTTTTTCACTGGTTTCAGACATGAAAAAAAAAATTCTCCTGTTTTTTTTTTTTCCAGAAAAATGTTTTCTTTTCTGAAAAATGTTTTCTTTCCTGGAATTTTTTTTTTCCTGAAAATGTTTTTTTTCCTGAAAATGTTTTTTTTCCTGAAAATTTGTTTTTCCTGGATTTTTTTTTTCCTGAAATTTTTTTTCCCGGAATTTTTTTTTTTCCTGAAAATGTTTTTTTTCCTGAAATTTTTTTTTTTACCCCTGAAATTTTTTTTTTCTGGAAATTTTTTTTCCTGAAATTTTTTTTTTCCCTGACAATTTTTTTTCCCGGAATTTTTTTTTTTCCCTGAAATTTTTTTTTTTCCTGAAAATTTTTTTTCCCTGAAATTTTATTTTTCCTGAAAACTTTTTTTTCCCCCCTGAAAATTTTTTTGCCTGGAATTTTTTTTTTTCCTGAAAATGTTTATTTTCCTGAAATTTTTTTTTCCCCCCTGAAATTTTTTTTTTCTGGAAATTTTTTTTCCTGAATTTTTTTTTTCCCTGACAATTTTTTTTCCCGGAATTTTTTTTTTTCCCTGAAAAATTTTTTTTCCTGAAATTTTTTTTTCCCTGAAATTTTATTTTTCCTGAAAACTTTTTTTTTCCCCCCCTGAAAATTTTTTTGCCCGGAATTTTTTTTTTTCCTGAAAAATGTTTTCTTTTTCCTGAAAAAGTTTTTTCCTGGAATTTTTTTTTCCTGAAAAATGTTTTCTTTTTCCTGAAAAATGTTTTCTTTTTCCTGAAAAATGTTTTCTTTTTCCTGAAAAATGTTTTCTTTTTCCTGAAAAATGTTTTCTTTTTCCTGAAAAAGTTTTTCCTGGAATTTTTTTTTCCTGAAAAATGTTTTCTTTTTCCTGAAAATTTTTTTTCCTGGAATTTTTTTTTCCTGAAAAATGTTTTCTTTTTCCTGAAAAATGTTTTCTTTTTCCTGAAAAAGTTTTTCCTGGAATTTTTTTTTTCCTGAAAAATGTTTTCTTTTTCCTGAAAAATTTTTTTTCCTGGAATTTTTTTTTCCTGAAAAATGTTTTTTTTTCCTTATTTCACCAACAGACCGGCCCAAAGATGAATAATGATGAAAAAGTAAATATAATGATCATCAACCATCAACAGCTAAGGCAGGATTTATCATTGCAGAGACTGATTTATCTTTGTGTCTTCCATCATTCAAAGCTCTCAGTTATAAATCTGTGAATAAATGACTTCAGGTGTGTGGTTTGTAATGACTTCAGGTGTGTGGTTTGTAATGACTTCAGGTGTGTGATTTGTAATGACTTCAGGTGTGTGGTTTGTTGAACTCACCTGTCGTGCCGTAGCGCTCTCATATCAACAAACACAGTCGTGGGGTCGGGTCCTGAGGTGCCCTGAGAAACACCAACAGCAACAGTTAACACTGCAGCGTCACACAATGTCACAGCTACATGACAGAAACCTCTTCTGCTACTACGACTTCTACCTCTACCTCTACCTCTACCAGGCTGCAGTGGTGCTGCTGCTGCTGCTCGTGCATTAGTGCTCACAGAGACAAGCTTTCCCTTCACAGCAGAGGTTAAAGCTTTGGGTTTGAGAGCAAAGATGAGATCCAACAAAAACCTCATTTACAAGGAAAACGGTGAGGAGAACAATGAGGGAGCGACAGCGGTGGGATGATTTTAGATGAAAATCAGCAAAACAAAAGTCAGATTAAAATAAAAACAAATAAATCCCAATCAGAGTTAACTTTATTTACATGCAAACAGCAAAACAAGTCTTTTAGAGGGAAGAAAAGGGGGAAAGTGATATCAAACCGGGGGAAAAGAAAGATGGAGGAAAGAGGTGATGATGACGTAGACGAGTGACTCCAACATATCGACACTAAAGGAATAAATTCACGCATGAAATCCATGAAAAATGATTTGTCCTGTGTCCGGTCTACATGTGTTGTAGATATCTGCTGAATGTTTTGTACTACGTGTGAGCGAGAGTGAAAGATTAAAGAAAAATCAAGAGAGAGAAAAAGAAGGAGATAGAGACCTCGCTCCGACCTTCTCTCTCCTCCTCCACCATCCCTCCTTCCCCTTTTTTCTCTCTCAGAGGTGATTCAGGATTAAAACCTTTTCAGAGCCCACCACCGGACACACAGCGGCATGCTGGGAGTCAGAAGCCAACACCCAGAGCACAACATGGCAGACAGCATCATCTCCATGAGCAGCTACAATAGACCACTGCTGTAACTTTGAAACTCCACCTGAAGAAGAATATCTAATGATTTACTGTAAAGTGTCTGGAACAGATGACAAATGGTGGAGAAGTTGTTTGAGAAGAGTTTTGTGGATTTGTTTTTTTAAATATTTAACATGTTTTCTTTATGTTCATTGGAATCTGTCATAAGAGCCCGGTCGCACCAGAGTAGCACCATTAAATTCATTTACAACAGAAGCCGTCAGATCTAAATTGTTTTCTCTCCTGTGTTTATGAGTTGAGAACTGGTGGGATTTAACTTTTGCCAGGATCATTTTTTTCATTTGTGAAACTAAGTGGGGAAAAAAAATTAAAGCTGAAAATGAATATTACAAAAACAAACATGGTTTCACACTTGAAAATGTTTTTGTTTTTTTTCCTGAAAAAAATGTCCTTTGCTTGATTTTCACAGATGAAAATATCTGAAAATTGTTTCTCCTGATAATTTTTTGTAATTGAAAATTTTCCCCTAAAAAATGTTTTTTTTGCTCGGCTTTTCAGATGAAAAAAACCTGAAATTCTTTTTTCTCCTGAAAAACCTTTTTTTTTCTCCTGAAAAACCTTTTTTTTTCTCCTGAAAATTAATTTTTTCTCCTGAAAATTTATTTTTTCATGAATAAAAAGATCCTGCTGAAGTTTTTTTTCCTCCCGAAATATTTTCTTTCACCTTAAAATGTTTCTTCCCACTGGTTTCCCACATCTCCCCAAATCTCCTGAAAAATGTTTTTTGCCTGATTTAAAAAAAAATTCCTGAAAAAAATGGTTTTTTTTCCTGAAAAAAAATGGGTTTTCACAGACGAAAATATCTGAAAATTGTTTCTCCTGATAATTTTTTGTAATTGAAATTTTTCCCCTAAAAAAAAAAAAAATCTGGAAAAAAAACATTTTTTTCAGGAAAAAAAATGTTTTCAGGAAAAAAAATATTTTTTAGGGGAAAAATTTAAATTTCAAAAAATTCTCAGGAGAAACAATTTTCAGATATTTTCATCTGTGAAAACCGAGCAGAAGACATGTTCATGTCTGAAACCAGTGAAAAACAAACTTTTCAGGAGAAAAAAAAAGTTTTTTCAGGAAAAAAACTTTTTTTTTTCCTGATTTCAACTTTTCTCCGGAAATTTTTTCTTTGCTCAATTTCAAATTTTCTCCCAAAAAATCTTTTTTTCTCCTGAAATTTTTCACATATGCAGGATTTCTCTCCTGATAATTTTTTGTAATTGAAAATTTTCCCCTAAAAATGTTTTTTTTGCTCAGCTTTTCAGATGAAAAAAACCTGAAATTCTATTTTCTCCTGAAAAAACTTTTTTTTTCTCCTGAAAATTTATTTTTTCTCCTGAAAATTTATTTTTTCTCCTGAAAATTTATTTTTTCATGATCATTTTTCAAGATCCTGCTGAAGTTTTTTTTCTTCCGAAATATTTTCTTTCACCTGAAATTTTTCTTCCCACTGGTTTCCCACATCTTCCTAAATCTCCTGAAAAATGTTTTTTGCCTGATTTAAAATTTTCTCCTGAAAAAACTTTTGTTTTCTCCTGAAAAGTTTGTTTTTCACTGTTTTCAGACATGAGCATGTCTTTTGCTCGGTTTTCACAGATGAAAATATCTGAAAATGGTTTCTCCTGATAATTTTTTGAAATTTAAATTTTTCCCCTAAAAAATTTTTTTTTTCCTGAAAACATTTTTTTTCCTGAAAAAAATGTTTTTTTTTCCAGATTTTTTATTTTTTTTAGGGGAAAAATTTCAATTACAAAAAATTATCAGGAGAAACAATTTTCAGATATTTTCGTCTGTGAAAACCGAGCAAAAGAAACTTTTTTTTTCTCCTGAAAAGTTTTTTTTTTCACTGGTTTCAGACATGAAAAAAAAACTTATTTTTTTCCTGAAAAAAACTTTTTTTTTCCTGATTTCAACTTTTCTCCGGAAAATTTTTCTTTGCTCAATTTCAAATTTTCTCCTGAAAAATCTTTTTTCTCCTGAAATTTTTCACATATGCAGGATTTCTCTCCAACGCCTGACTACACCTCCTGTCGTCTGTGAAGGAGCGACCTGCAAACTTTTCAAAGACATTTCAACCAAAAAGGGAAACTCAAAATCTACATTTTCAGTGCAGTAATGCTTAAAAACTGATCTACAGCCAGCTGATGAGTGATGTGCTGACAAGCAGTGGGGTGGAGGTGGTGGTGGTTCGGGGGGGATTGATGGTGGTTCCCTACCTGGTCGGCAAGCTTTCCCAGCCTGTGAGGCTACAGCAGCAAAGAGGGGCGGAGGAGGAGGAGGAGGAGGAGGAGGAGGAGGGTGGAGACAAAACCAAGTATGAGATATGTGGGCGGGGTTATGAGTAAAACAAGGAAGGAGGAGGGAAGGAAGAAAAATGTCAAAATGGAAAAACTTAAAGAAACAAAACAAGCAGTCAGGACTGAAAAACACTCTGCAGCCAGATGTTAGTTTGGTCAGTTAAAGCTGCTGGAAACAGTTAATTTAAATAAGCTCAATATACTGGGTAATATTAGCTGTAATATTAGTGTATATTGACTCTGTCAATTCAAAGTATGAGCCATGCAGCTAGAAATCACTGATCTCTAAAACACTGTACTGAAGATCATGTGACGAAATTATGTAAAAAATCTGTAAATTCTGTTTGTAGACTTCTCAGCGTGTGAAAATTTAATAGAAATGTGGAAATAACTTTGACTGAGATCCTTTTATTCGTCTCCAAAGTTTCTTTTTGAGAAGAATAACCTGATTTGATCCGCTTCAGGCTGCAAATCATAGCTGAAATGTAAAAACAATGATCGGCTTGAAATGAGAGGATGAGGCTGAACCCGAGAGACGCACAGAGAAACATCTGAACGCCTCATGAACTGGTTTGTTTGGATGAAAGACAGCAGAAGAAGAGAAACACGCGGCTTTAATTTTGACTCTCTGTCAGCTGTAATCGAGTTCACCGCACACATTTCACTATCACACTGACTTTTCTTTCATTGACGATCCTTTTTTCTATTCTTACACTTCAAAGACAGAAACAAACAGATTTCAAGTTCCCAGGAGTGAAAATCACTCAGCTGATTAACTTTCAATGCAGTTGAGTCAAGTTGAGCTAAGAAAACCATTTAGACTTGTATCTGTGAGATGAGCTCACTGTCCCTGAAAGCATCACTTTATCAGCCTAAACTTTCCTCGGAGAACTGACCGCACACGTACAAACACAATCACAAACTCAGCTGCTCTTCTTTTATGAACTAATCTACAGGTGAGAGGAGTTTGTTGTCATCTTTACCGCAGTATGACGGAGCTGTAGTTTAAAATATACAACGCCTTCTTACAAAGAGCTCAGCTTCAGCTACAAACATCAGCTGACGGCATAAAGAACAAGAAGCAGCCATTTTCCCTTTTCCAGCCACGACGTCACACCGAGAAATTTCCTTAACCTGCGTCACAAAGTGCAAGTGAAGCAGAGACAACCAGGACCAGAGAGACAGCGGCAGAGTGACTGACCTGCAGGCAGATGGCCAGGTTGACCCTGCAGCCGAAAGAGGTGCTGACGGCTCGAGGGTGGAGCCCCAGGTCCTTGAAGAGTTTGGAGAAGGACTGCGTCAGGGCTGTCCTGGGACGCTCCTCAGCTACAACCACACAGGTCCTCACCCGAGACAAGTCCAACCCTCGAGCCTGAAGGCGAGAAGAGGGACGCAGAATGAGAAGCTGTGCTCCTCTCAGATAATTGTTTGTGAGCCTCGTCTGGTTTCTTGTTTGTTAAATTCCTAAAATTTATGGAGCACAAATTCTCGTCGAGACCGAGCGCCTGTTTTACCTTCAGAGAGTCGGTCTGCAGGCCGAGGCCTTTGGTGCAGAGCTCCATGACGCTGTAGGAGCAGAACGTGTCGCGGACTTTGAACTGACTGACGGCCGACAGCCAGAGAGCCGGGTTCACCTCCAGCTCGGACGGAGGGATCAGGATGGACTGGTGACCTGAGTACACACTGCAGACACAAACCAGACGGAGTGGAGTCAGTTTAGGGTGCAAAAGAAGGTTTTTAAAAGTTTTCTTCTTAAAAATAAATCCACTACATTTTTCATGTGAAAAAAAAACTCCTGGAAAACATTTTTTACTCAAATTTATACACCTCCAAAAAACATGATGAAAAAAACATGAAATAAAAGTCTCTTTTAACTAAAAAAAATCTTCTTAAGAAAAAAATCAGCTCGGTTTCACAAGGTAAAAAGAAAATTCTCCTGAAAGAACAAAAAGAAACATTTTTGAAAAATACAAAAATCTTCCTGAAAAAAAAAAATGAAAAATAAAATAAAATCTGGAAATCATTTTTTTTCCACTTGCTGAGAAAAAAAAAATCTTTCTCCTAAAAAAAAAAAAAAAAATCAATAAATAAAAACTTGATTTCAAACATTGTGATTTTTTTTCACATATGAAGAAAAAAATAAATCAGGAAACTTTTTTGTCCCACCTTTTTTTTTTCACCATCTCAAGTCATAAACACGAGAGAGAAATTTAGATCAGAGTTAAAACGGATCACCAGAAAGCCTGTGTGAAACCGAGAGAATGTTTTTTTCATGTGTGAAATGGAGCCAAAAAAAGTCTTTTTTTTTTCACATGAAAAAGAAAAATTCTCCTGAAAAGAAAAGAAATTCACTCATTCACTTATTTGGTTTCACTCAAAGAACAATTCACAAAATAAAAAAATAATAATCAACTTGGTTTCCACACATAAAAAAATCTCCTGAAAAATTATTTTTTTTTGGGTGAAAAATGTTTTTCTTCTCCCCTGAAATTTTTTTTCACTCGTTTTCACACATCAAAAAAATGTTTTTTCTTTTTTTAAACAAAAAAAAATTAAAGAAATCACTCAGTTTGAGACGTGAAAAAAAAATTCTCATGAAATTTCTTTTCACAGATGAAGAAAAATCCACTATATCATAAGCTGGGAGCTAAACTGCATAGCAAAGTAATCTCCTTCTTCTCCTTCTTCTCCTTCTTTTATGTCATCTGGATTCACGTCTGCCTTCTTTCATGCGTGTGTGCAGTATTTGTTCGTCTGACCTGCAAAGGCACCAGAGGACGAAGCCCAGGCCGCAGTACGGGTCCAGGCAGATGGCGACCTCTCTGGACGGGTAAAGCTCACACTGCAGCTTGATGGAGCGGCAGAAGGCACTGGTGGCTGTGTGAGACATCTGAACAGCAGGAGGAACAGTCACTGACACACATAGACAATATCTGGATTTATATAAAGAAATGTGAATTTTTTCCTTTTTCCTTTTCTAAGTTGAAACAGAAAATGTTGTTGCTTCACACACACAAAGAAACTCTCTCAGCACCTCCCGTCTGCTGGAGCTAAAAATGATTAATTAACTGGAAATATCTGCAGCTCATCGATTAGCATAACAAAACGTCAGACGTGAGGAGCCTCCAGATGAACTGACCGACTTGTTGTTGTCATTGTGTTTTCCGACTGATCCGCTCATTAAGAACGATGATTAAACATAACGGACAGACACGTGAGATCACGAGCTGGTATCGTGTCCTCCTGGCCTGCTTTTCCTTCTCGCTGATTAGTATGTGTTTGTCAGAGCGGTCATTAATGAGGGATTTTTGTGTTTTGTTGATTGTGATTAAATAATATTATTTATGCTTAAGATGCTCATTGTCAATCAACTGAGGAAACCATTTTACATCTTAATAGTACAGTCAGGTATTTGTATTGAAGCTTCAGCCAGTTAAGATTTTAAAAAAAAGATGAAAAACAAGATTGATGGAAAAAAAATCCTTAAATGTAAAATATTCCCATGATAAATCATAATTATGAGATAAAAAACTCGAAATGATCTGATTAAAAGATCAATTATGAGCTATAAAGTCACAATTATTCTAGAAAAAAAACTAAATTGAGATAAAATTCATGTTTATAAGATCAAAAGTTAAAATTATGAGATTAAAAAATCAAATATGAGATAAAAGTCATGTTTATAAATTAAAAAGTTAGAATAATAAGATAAAAAAGTTTAAATTATGTGATTAAAAAGTCAATTATGAGATAGAAAATCAGACAAAAACATTTATCTCATAATTCTGATAACAAATAACTCCAATAAACACAAATGATCCCATTCTGGATTCTCTGGTGGTGAATTCAGCGTCAAACAACCATCATTACTGACGAAAATCCATCTGACGCCACAAATGTTCACGGACCAGGTAATGTTTTCAGTGGCTTCCTCACTGTGTGTGTGTATGTGTGTGTGTGTGCGTGTGTGTGTGTGTTCACCTTAACTCCAGCGAGCATGCCAGTGGTGGAGACGCTGAAGTCCAGGTAGGCCAGGGTGTCGGGGTTGGACGGTTTATACAGCAGAGGAGGTTTCTTCTTTGGCAAATCATCTACAGAGAAAATGTCTTTGTTCTTATTTTTATCCACACGGATCAGCTGCATATTAAAAAGCGCGAGCTTCATCAGTTTTAAGTCGCACTCTTTGTCACGACTCATCAACTCTTTAAACAAAACAGCAACTGTCTTTGTGACGTACCTGTGTCCATGACCGGAGGCCAGGTCCGGACGTCCACGGCGGCCGAGGCTTCCTTCGACCTCAGCAGTTTACAGATGAGCTGTGTGGTCATCACGCACACCGAGCGACTCACCTGCAGAGAAACCGATGAAAGAAACACCACGTTAACGCCTGCGTCCTCCGGCAGCGTGTTCCCTCGAAACAAGCTGCTCAATAAAACTTTCTTGTGAGATTTACGGCAGAGTAACTCCAGCTCTGACCTCCGACGTCGCCTCCTGCCAGCTCTCTTAAAAGATGAACGAGGCTCATCGTTATTCACAACTCACTTTCATTTATTCACTTAGTTTTCTCTACACCGCTGGCTGGTTTCCTGGTTTTTACAAGCTGTTGAAGTCTTTTGCTTCTGAACTCCATCTTTCTTCAGTTTTCACTTAATCCTTTGGTTTGTTAAGAGCTGAACATGATCAACTGTTTGGATCCTTTTTACATTTTGAGGCACTGAAAGCTGAAAGCGTTCATCATGTATTTACTTAAATGTGTCATTAATATAATTTCTTTTCCTGATTAAGGTGATTAAACTCACTTTTCTCAGATTGCATTTTTAAGAAGGTGAATACAGCATCAGTGTTGCTTTGATAAATGAGCAGCCCAGCGGCCGGAAGAAATGTTGGTTTCTGAAACGTTTACTTTTCTTTAGGTTCAATTTTCAATTTTAAGTCGTACTTCTGTTATATTTACATTCACACTCTATATCTTTATAGTTTCAACATTCTCTTTAGAAACCATAAATAATATGTTTTTACCTCCACGATCATCTTGACGGTGGGCAGCGTGGTGGCGATGTTCTGCGGGTGAGGCGGTCGCACCGTGATCGGCACGCAGCCGGCGTAAAGGCAGCCGTAAAAGGCCACGATGAGGTCGACACCTGGTGGAGGGAGGGAGGAAGAGGAGGGAGGACAGAGAGGGAAGGAGGAGTGAGGGATGAGAAGCGAGGGAGGAGACAGAAGGTTAAGAAAACAGAGGAGGAGAGAGTGAAGATGGAGGAGGAGGAAAAGGGAGGTGAGGTAATAAAGACAGAAATGCAGAAGAAAGGGAGGAAGGAGGGCAGATAGGGGTAAAGGAGAGGAGGGATGCAAGGAGAAGAGAAAACAAACAGTCACACACACATCCACAGAGGCGAGGAGGTTAAGTATTGAGCGGTGGACTCTGGAGGCGATTAATTGAACGCTTGCTCTAAGACAATCTCCTCGTGTCGGGGAATTCGTCCCGCATGGCTGCGTCCGTCCTGCCGTGATGGACACGAGGCTCCGTGTCTCCGAGGGGAAATTACAATTCTTTCCCTTAATTCTCCCTGCGGCGCTCTCTTCGATCTGACTGAGCTGCTCTGAACGTCTTTGTCGCGTCCTTCCTCATTTAAAAACATCCAGAGTTTGTCCTTGTTTACCAGTTAGAGGATCGTTGCAGAGTTCTGCCACGTTTTTAGTCAATTTAGTGCAAATCAGGTTTTATTTGATGATAGATTTCCAATTTCATTACGTCCAGGTCTTATTCTTGTTGCATAGTAAATCAATCGGCACTTCAAACTTTCTTTATTCACAGCCGGGTTATCTTTTGTATTTTATGTAACGTAGGACACACCAACGCCTCCAAGGACACATGAGATCTGATCGCTTGGACCACTTTCAGAGGTGGTCTGGGCCGCATGAGACCACCTTCTTTAATCCACGTTGAAGGACCGTCTTACTCTACTGACTTCCTCTGCGAAACAATAAGAAGAAGAAGCCACAACAACAGGCAGAATGGATTTCACACTGTCTGATTTTCATGTGCTTCACTTTAATCTAAATTACATGTTTGGGCTCTCTTAACCTGCCAACGTCAGCAGCAGATGTTCTGTTTCAACTGATCTAATCATTGAGAACTAGTAAACACAATATCACCAGACTCCCTTAAGAAATCACGCAATTTTGAGAGTTGTTGTCGAGGAGAAACTTTAAGAACTTGGAGCAAAATGGCTACGACAAATTCTGAATCATTGGTGCCTTCTTGTTAATTCGGCATTAAATACAATACGTTAAATTGTTTCTTTCCTTGTTAACGGTGTCAGTTTGTCGCAGCATTGGTGTAATTACACTGAAGCCTGAGTGAGGACAACCTTTTTCTGATGGTAAACATGTCAAATTTTACAAATACAGTAACAAATACAGGCTACTTCTTTGTCACCCCAGGAGAAAGTCTCCAGAGTCCCTTAAAAAATGGCTGTGTCGGTTTGTCCCAGTGAGATCCAATCAAAGTGGTCACTCGAGACACATGGAGACGGACGTTAATGCCAAGTGTGACGTGCCAGAGTGCACGTGTCCATATACTTTTGGTGTAGCTAGCAATGTTTGCTGGATAGCATCAGCTTTTATTTTGAAAATTCAATACGA
>NC_133235.1:29586595-29754095 GCF_040436345.1 Pagrus major
GTGTTTGATGGGATTTTGAGGGATGTCTGTCACTTGATATTACACTATTACACTATGATTATTTAATTGTTATTTGTTATTATTATTGTTTCTCATATTTTTTAACTTTATCCCCTCATGTTTCGTTTTAAACTGCCTTCAGAGTGGAAGTCAAAAGAAGAATTTCACTGGAGAGGAAAATATTTTTTTAACTGTAACATACGACAATAAACACTTGACATGAAAACAAGGGCACAAAACGATGATCCAGAACAGACTAAAATGCTTCACAGAACTGAGAGGAGTCGGGTGATAATGACCTGTGGATTTGTATGTTTGGTCTAAAGGACAAAAAGTAAAGTCAAGTGTCTGTAATCTGTCTGATTCATGCCGGGAGGTTATGTGATGACTGTGCTGTGTGTTTAATATAAGCTGTCACGAAGACGAATGCCTCAGTTGTCATGACTGTTAATTTAAGTGACTCAGTCGTACATGAACCCTTGAAGCGGTGTATATAACCTCCAGCCTTTCTGCTGAAAACATCACTCAGCTCCTCAATGGCCAAAGTTTCCTGTTTCACTGTTTAAACTTGTGTAAGTCGACTCTTTGGCTGACGAAACGCCCTCTCATCTGCTCACCAGCAGCTTCATGCATCACAAATCTCTCGGGGGTTAAAAGATTTAAAGAAGGTTTTTCTCCCCTCGATGAAAACATCACTCAGCTGCTTGTCGGCTCGACTCTGAGCTTTCATAAAACTTTCATAACAGCAAATTAAAGTCTGCTTCCTCTCCGGTTCCCTCAGTTTCCTGCCTCGTACATTAACATCTACTGTTTGGCGGAGGCGATCATCCAAAATGCCCCAAAGTGCTGTGGCTGAACACACATATGAACCAGCGAGCAAAAAAACAGTGTGAACGAGACGTGTGACGAGTTTATCCAACATTATCAAGTTGGATCTGAAGGTTCATTGCGTTTACTGGAGGTGTGAACAACTTTTCCATCGTATAAGAGCCTTCTGGGATGGTAATGAGATTTATAAGCTGTAAGCAAGTGTTATCTTGTGAAAACCTTTAGATTTTGATTGCAAAACGAATGAAAATATCAATTAATCGTCTCATATTTTTGGTTCTCGCCTCCATGTTGACCATTAACTCCTAATAATAGACAACGGTTTGGGCATTATCCCTTCATGTAAATTTCATAAATGCAAATAAAGATGTGTTCCAGATAGCTGGACTTAAAGGTGCACTATGTAGTTTTGGAGAAACATCTTTATTGATGACTGGATAAACTGAATAAACTCAAAGAACGACACAGTTTCATAATGTTTTACTTTGTTTATCTTTGCAGGAGCTTTTTATGCAGCTGACTTTCCAGCTTCAAACAGTGTTCTGGGGCATTATTCCCCTCTGAGGACAGCTTATTTACTCAGTTATAAGATATTTGCTCATATTACTATCTTATTAACATTGTATGCCTAAATATTTCCACTCTGTGTTTGAATTTCCTTTCTAAAACACAGTTCACCTTCAAGTGATTAAAATCTCTTCCGGAAACATCAAACACAGTAAAAAAAAAAACAGACCGTCTGAGAAGATTTTCTTCAGTGTTGAACTAATATTGCTCATATTGTGCAATTTTTGAAATGTAATTTGTGTTTGGATGAAAACATTTGTTGTTAAACTAACATTGAATGACTGCAAAATATATTAAAATATATCAAAACCAAAACTTCAAGCGAGTGTTAGTTAAAATGTTTTTCTGGGATACTGAGATCCCTTTTGGTGTTTTCAGACTCACAGTTTTAATCCATCAAAGGATCAAATGTAGTAGTAAAAGTGTTTTGTGTCGTATGTAAGCGATGCTGTGACCGCTGGTTAAACTTCCCGAGCTGGAGATAAAACAAACTGGAACGTGCCTGCAGATAAAACTCTCGTTATCTCCATGAGAGAGGACCGGCATGTTAAACACCGACACAAAGAGCCTCTGTGTGGTGTGTGCCAGCGCTGTTCTTGTTAAATTCCAGGCGACAGATACAAATCTGGTCTCATGCGGCCGAGTTTTATCAGTTTGTGAGAGTCTCATGTTTATACGGTGAAGTCTGCAGCTCTGTCGTTATCAGACGCTGAAACCCAACTCATCGACCACCTGGCAGGTGAAGATCTTAAATCAACATGAATAAAAGAGTTAAAAATATAATGGTGGCATCTGTTGAATCACGACTATGTCACTGGGAAACTGACATGAGGAGTCCTCCTGAAGAAAAATAAATATTTTAGGGAGAAATGCTCTGCTGCACGGCCTGATTTCTCCCCTCCGATGTATTTACAAGTCAATAACAGTGGATCATTCATGATGTTGTACTTGTAATGTAGTATTTTTAATGACAATAATAAACTTTATTTATAGAGTGTAAGTGCTTTTTCGACTGTTATCCAAACTGTTTTCCACAACTGCTTTCTTTTCTGCTAAAGGTGGTGAAATAAAATGGCTGTATTGTTTAAAAATAAGCGACTTTTGACGATTCAAAGATAAAATCCAGCTTCACTCTCTCTCTCAGACACCGTTAATCTGTCGTGTTTGATGTGTTCGTCTCCAAATATGTCTTTCAACACCTCCCCGAGAAAAGAAGCTGCGTCTGGTTTCCGATCTACATTATTTTGTGTGAACGCAGGTTTGAGTTTTGTCTCTCTGCTGCGTCGACGATGGAGTTTGTTCTGTGTGATTGTTGGACGTTGGTGAAACACGGCCGCTGTAAAAGCACGAATAGCGACTCTTATGTGATTCTGAGTTGACCAGAAAGTTTTTCTCCGACTTCAGCAGGACGCTTCATTATGGAAACGGCAGTAATTAAAAACAGTATGTCTCCATTAACTTTAATGAGAAAAGCAGTTGAGCTCCTGAGTGTAGCAGCACAGGGCTCAGCCAACCCTCCCTGCATAAATAAATGTTATCAGAGAGGACGTTCAAAGTAAATCACACTCACTCTGTAAGATTGCAACGACACACACACACACACACACACACACACACACACACACACACACACACACACACACACACACACACACACACAGAACATTTCAATATAAACAGGAACAACTGCCAAAGCAAGAGGAGCTCATTCACACAGAGGGCTGGGTTTTCAGAGGGATGGACGTGGAGGGAGGGCGCTGGAGTTAGAAGAAGAAGTGATGGATGAAGGAATGAATCAATGAGCTGATGGATAGATGATGATGAGAAGCCGCATGAGCCAAAAGCAGAGTGAGTGAGAGTGAGCAGAAATGTCTCAGAGTTCATCCTGTAAACCTGATTAACAATCAGCAGACACGGAGGCAGATTTTCACTCAAAATCCACCAAATCACAGATTGTAATTTTGAACCGAGCTCACCCGTCTGACCTTGTGAAACATATCAGAACGGGCCTCGGCTGCTAAACGAATTAAACAAAATATTCACAATCATTTCCAAAATCACAAACTCATTTTCCTGACCCGGCGCTTCGTCTGCGGAGGGAGGCGATTAAAGCCGTTGATTCAACACAGACGAGTAAACATGTCGCTCTGCTAAAACGACGGCAGTCCAAGTCTGAGCTGATCACTACCAACATGATCATCCTGTTTGGACTTGTAATTATGGCACCGAGCCTCGGGAATGTTTGTTTCATTTCAGCTGAGGTTTAACTGGCAGAGCAGATCAGACATCCGAACCGATGATACTGAAGCTTTTCCTCAGATCAGTCTGCAGGTTTGTACTTTATACTCTCAACAGCTGCTGCAGTGTGCACATATCACAGGCAGCATCGTAGTTTAACCCTCAGAGTTCAGAGCCAACAGCAACATTTCAACTGAGACATTCAAATATCTGAAGCTGCTGATCCAGAGATGCAACAGAGCAAAGCCAAAACTACGGAAGCCCCCGAGGACCAAGTGAAGACTTTTTATTTTTCTGGTGATCCAGTCTGATCGAATTGTTTTCCCTCCTGTGTTTCAGACTAGAGAAAAAAATTGCAGGAGAAAAAACATATTTTTTATTAGGCTCATTCTTGAAGGTGTTTGTTTTTGTAATACTCATTTTGACCACAAGAGGCTGAAGTGCTCCACTGCCTCATGTACTGAACAGGACTGAAAGCGTTCATGTTTTTGTCCGTGCTCACTAAACACAAGATACATCTGTTGTGTGTTAGCAGGTTATGTAACGTCACTGTCATGTCTTCATTTTAGTGATATTTTGTATTATCAGTGAGTCAGATCGAGCGGTAACACGGTGGTTCCTGTCAGCTGCAGCAGTTGTGTTTTCTTATGTTTTATGTCGTTATATAACACCAACATTAGTTTTCTTTGAATTAATCAAAAATACACATCAATTAAAGTTTGATTAAACCACCAGCGGTGTATGAAGTAGTTAAAACTAGCTCCACATTTACCAGCTGCAACATTAGCTGCACTGATCATTATAAACCAGTAATGTGCATCACTAATGAGCTCTTTTAGTTTTGGTACTTTTACTTCAGTAACATTTTGAACGCAGGACTTACACTGAGGTACTTTAACTGACACAAAGGATCGCAGCACTTGTCCCGTCACTGTGAAAAGATAAAGAATAAAGTGTATTTCCCTCCTTTAACTGTCAAACAAAGTCAAAACAACCAGGGAGATATTTTGTGTCGGAGCTTCTGTTTGCTGTTACAGACACTGTTTTTGTTTTAGGTGCCAGAAGTCACGATGTAAGGAATCTTGGGGATTTTTTTAAAAACAGAAGATGACAAAGTTCATCACCATGTGTTTGGTGACATCCAAACAAACATCCAGACTGGCAGCATGTTTGTGAGGCTGCTGCAGCCTCCCAGTGATCTGCGGTGGAGGTGGTGCTTGCTGTTATTTGGGATCTGTCTCTTCTCATTAGAGTCTACAGAGCATGTGCCGCCGCCGGCTGCCTGACGCTGTGACTGATGACATTTTCAGCACGAGAGAAGAGAAGAAAATCAGTTCTGTCAGGAACACACGCGGCCTTGTTCCTCTCCATCACGCCTGGTCTCGCTTTTTTGTCGTCTCTATGCTGAAATTATTCTTTGTTGCTTTCTTTTTCTTTTCTTATTTTCGCCGGTCGACATGCTCTCACTGTCTTCATGTCTCATGTTCTCTGGCTCCATGTTTTTGTTTCTTCTCAGACTTTCCTCTCCCGTCTCGCTCACTTTTATCTGCACAAATATGACAAGAAGCATCGAAACACACTCCACTTTTTCTCCCAACTTTTTACTGGCATCAGACTTTCCCTTTAGCTCCATTAACTGCTTTTGTTGAGTCACAGTCGGGGAAACATGAGGAAGACGGTCTTTTTGCATTTTGAATCTAAGGATTTTAATTCCTCTGATTGATTTTGCAAGAAAACGCTGATGAATTAAGAAACTGTTTTGCTGCCTCGTGTGATGTGATGACGCCTTGATATGATGAATGTTTTAATAAATGAAGATGTGAAACTGACTGATAAGAAATGACTCAAACAATTAAAACATGATGATCATGATGGTGTGAAACATGGAGGCCTTGTTATACGTAATAAGTGTGTAATGATGGTGAAAACCAGCAGCCCCCGTCTCACACACACCTTCCTTGCCTGGTCATTGTCTTCGATCTGACCCAGATCTCTGCCGCTGGCCTGAGCGATCCTCTTCCCCGACACCAGGTTCCCGACCATCACAGACGCAGGACCGATCTCTGCGGAGGAGGAGGAGGAGGAGGAGGAGGAGGAGGAGGAGGAGGAGGAAGACAACGTGAGACGAAGGAACCAGAAACACTGAAGCTCAGGGAAATGTCTCTGGAACATATTTCATACTCCACCTGGTTGTTTCTGCCTCGGTTTGGGCAGGTTGGTGACACAGGTGTGCGGACACATGAGCACGTTGCAGGGGTGCAGCGCCCCCTCCAGGAACAGCTGCTTGGTCTCAGACAGGTGGATGCCACCCAGGGGAGTCTTGGGCAGAGTGTTGGAGGGCACCAGAGCCAGGCAGTACACCCCCACCTGATGGATACCGTCTATCGCCTGGAAAAGTCAAGATGTGTTAGAAAACCTGTATTTCTTATTTTTTATTTGATGCATTCAATGAGGAAGTGTTTGTGCGCGTCTCATCGCTTGAAACACAATTTATAAAAGTGCAACAAAGGAAATCTATATGTCTTTTATTCTGAAAATATACATTTTCCATCGTCTACATCCTCAGTGCCTCCCGTCACATCACGTTACATCACATCTCAGGCTCGATTTAAAATGCTGACTGTGTCAACAAGCCGACGAGCTAAATGGAAAAAGCAGCCTGAGAGAATCTGCGATGGTGAAGGAATAAAGAGATTTGGTTTTATTGCAGCTGTAAAAAAATGCAGACGGCTTTTATGGTTTCACCGCAGTCTCCACGCCGGCTTAGAGAGATCAGGAGCTGGACGGAGACTCTATGTGTTCATGCACAGTGTGAATGTACAGCACAGGAACATATACTGTGTGTGTGTGTGTGTGTGTGTGTGTGTGTGTGTGTGTGTGTGTGTGTGTGTGTGTGTCTGTGTGTTAAAATGTGTCCGTCTGCTCGACATGTGACAGTTTTCATGAGCTGGTTTGTGTTAAAGGATCATTCTGGTATTTTTTCTTTTTTCTTATTGTCAACAAATCCCATGAAAAGACCCAAACTAACAACGTGTCAGTCTGTCACTCTGTACTACACTGGATCCTACTGAAGACGTTTATCTTTAAAAACAACTTCCTGAATTTGTTGGCGACTGTTTAATCCACATCGTGTGTGTGTTCATGTTAATGAAGGAACAGTGACACCTCGTTGTTAGTAGATGCTTTCTTTGTCGGTTAGTTTTCTTAGGATTTTGAGATATTCAGGATATGAAGTTTATGTCCAGAAGCAACCTCCTCACCATCCTGCATCCAAAATATGTAAAAACTTTTTTGTTTTTAAAAAGGTCTTAATAACTGCAGAGTAACTGAGGAGTGAGACATCTCGCTTCCTTCTCGTCTCTGTTGAGAGTTGCACATGAGCAGTACCGATCAGACAGGATCACTCATCTTTCACAAATCAATGTTTTCAAAACATCAGGCTATTGACAGTCACAAGGAGGCAAGTGTTCTGCTACTGGAAATGTAAAATTGATCGAAAACTCTCAGTTTAAGCTTGTAATGACCCGCAAGCAAGTAAAAAAAAAAAGGTTTTAAACAGGCTGAAAACATCCGGCCCTGCTGTGAACAATAATAATAATGTGTGTACCTGCAGAACTCGGCTCATCCACTGGAAGCTGTCCTCCTCGGTGGAGTCGGGCCGCTGCTCGGCCACGACCACGATCCTCTCGTCATGGAGCACTGTGATAGAGAACACCGCTATCCTGAAACACAAACACACACACAGCGGGATGACGTCGTGACTGGGAATATTACAGCCAGGGGTTCATCGGTGTCAACAAACAACTTCTAGTGGAGACAATCTGGAGAACAATTTTGTGGTTTCAGTAATTTTGTAAGCGAGCTCACCTGCCCCTGTAGACGAACTTCATCGGCTCCACAGCGAGCGCCGTGGCCACGATGTCGTCAGCGTTGTGCCGGCGCGTCCCGACCACCATCAGACCGTCCATCTTCCCCGCCACAAAGAGTAGACCTCCAGGTCCGATGAACCCCAGCAGGCCGGTCCTGGTGAAGGGAAACTCACTGATGGGAGCGCCGTTGTTGGACGTTGGGAACACCTGGAGACATTTTTTATAAAAGGATGTGATTTAAAAAAAATGCAGGACTGAAAGAAGTTTATTTATTCACAAAACCCTTCACACGCTCACCTCGAAGGTGTTCTTGGTCATGCCGGCGAGACCGTAGTAGGAGGTTCCCGTGGCGACAGTGCAAACACACAGCTCTCCGATCTCATCGGCTTTACAGAGCTGAGGGACGCCTTCTGGTTTCACCGCACACATCATAGCTGCAGACGGACGCACAAGACGAAACAGTGTGATTTTATGAATGAGAAATTATTACTATTATATTCAAAAACCTTGTATTTGCAGTTGATTGGATTTTCATGTTTTCAAATTAGTTAAAAAGAAAAGGAAAGACAAGAAGAAGAAAGAGTTAGGATGGAAGAGAGGACATAAAACTTGATTGATTAAAAAAGACAAAAATAAGAAGGGATTGGAGGCAAAGACGGAGAAAAGAGAAGGAGGAAAGAATGAAAGATGAAGACATAAAAGTCTGATACCAGTCGAGTAAATTCCCTCATTTCTTAGATTTATCCGTTTAAAATGAGGATTTTAGCCGACAGCAGTCACATTTATCTCAAGTTGAACGTAAAATATGAATCTGCAAAGTAACTCCAGCTATCAGATCTCCTTCTGACGAGCAGTGGAGGAAAAGAAGAGTCTCCCAAAACACTAAATACTCAAGTCAGAACCAGAACCTCTCACCTCCGGGCATGACGGAGCCGACGTCCTGCAGCGTGAGGACCGACAGCTTCTCCTCGGAGTCGACCCGGATCACGCCGTGACTCAGACCCTGCATGGACAACACGCCGCGACCAGGAGGCGTGCTGCCCTCCTCCACAGGCCTGCAGGAGGGGGTGGAGACAGCCAATCAGATCGCATGAAAGGTCACAGAGGGCTGTCGACTGTTCGTGAGTCATATGAACAATTGACATTTTTGGAAAGTAAGAATGTTTCTATTGAGTGAGGACTTTTTATGAAATTGGGAACATTATTTGACGAAAGTCACAAATGTTTTGTAATATGAGAAATGTGAGATTTTCCTTTTAAATTGTGGATTTTATTGGAACGCAATCGCAAATTAGGAAAGTGACCATTTTGGAAGGAAAGAAAAACTTTTGTTCGTGACGTCTTTTCTTTTAGACTGTTGGTATTTTTTGGAAAATTATGTCAAAATTCGAAAGTGACGACTTATTTGGAAAGTCACAATATTTCAGTAAAAAAATAAAATAAAAAATAATAAAAAAGCATGGACAACTTTGAAGGGTGAGGACATTTTTTCAAAGAGAGTTTCATTTCAGAAATTTCAAAGCATTTTTTGGGAAAGTGAGT
This sequence comes from Pagrus major, assembly GCF_040436345.1. NCBI lineage: Eukaryota > Metazoa > Chordata > Actinopteri > Spariformes > Sparidae > Pagrus > Pagrus major. The sequence continues at coordinate 29,595,640 of NC_133235.1, forward strand.
AAAGAGTAGAGACAGTTTTTTGAGAGGATGAGCACTGATGAGGGGACATTGTTGGAAAGTGAGGACATTTTTTTCAAAGAGAAAAAGAGGGTAACTTAAAAAAGCCGTGGTGCAGCTTTATATTTGTGAAATGAGCTCTGTTCAGCGCTGTGCTGCTCGAGGGTCGGCACTTTTAAGGGCGTTTATGGTTAAAGTTAGACTCTAAATGAGGTTAAAGTTAGAATTAGGAGGCGGGAGCTGCTGTGAGTCAATTAGGGTCCTCACAATGACTCATACAGTCGTGCGTGTGTGTGTCCTGTTTTGTGATTTTTTTAGTTTTGAAGCAGCTCAAAATAAAGTTCATTACTACCTCCCCCGCTGAGGCAAAGTGCATTTTATTAGCCTGTGTGTGGCACAAACACACACACAAACTTAAAAAACACACACAGGATGTTTTACAGCGTCATAATTAAGAGAAAGAGGAAAAAAAATTACAGCCGACACGAGAATAAAAGCCACCTTGGTTTGACTGTAATGTGGTTTTAACATGTTGAACTTCAGTGTGGATGATGAAAGAGGTGGAGAGGTCGTAACGTTAGTGTTTCCAAAAGCCACAAAACTGTAAAGTCAAAAGATTTAAAGGGTTAAAATAAAAACGGGATGTAGTGGAGGGAGGGAGGGAGGAGCCACTGAAACAGCTACTTATTTTACAGAAGAGAGCTCATTAATATATTTAACATAAAATCACTAAAAACAGGTTGCAGTAAGTGTTAGAAGGTGATGAGCTCATAAAATTAGTGTTTTTATGATAATGTGGTTTTTAAATTGAATGATTTTAGTTTAAAATCAGAGAATATGATAACGACAATCTGATCATATTTTAAATAATTACATCTGGTGCTGTACACTCTCAAACCCTCTGGTCAGGGATGATTAAATACCATATTATCTGTATCTTCAACCAACTAAATGATCTGTATCCATTTTTGGATTGAATGGGCGGGGCTTGAACCTTAAATGGGTGGAGCTTAAACAGGAAGTGTGTGATACGAACGAGAAATTATTTTAAACTTGAAATTGAAAATGTGTTATTTACAAAAACAGGCCAGAGTTGAGCTTCAGATTAATGTTTGTAAAGTTTTTTATATCAACAAATAAACTTGAGACAGCGACTGAGTACTCATACTCATACAGTACACAACAAAAAGTACACTATGTATGTACTACTGTGTGTGTGTGTGTGTACCTCCTGATAGCTACAGTCAGAGCCTCGGGGGAGCTGGCACAGGGACATATGACCTCCGGCTTCAAGCCTTTAGACTGGAAGACGTTGAGGAAGGCGTCACAGGACGAGATTGACCCTGAAAGAGACGCGGTTGATGAAGTCAGTGCAGACGAGGTGGAAGCGGCTCGTTACAGCGAGTCCTGATGCTACGATTACCATCGTGACATCACAAATCCTTTCAATGTGAAGCCTTTTTTGTCCTCGGTTCTGTCTCTCAGGCTTTCTGGAGCATCTCAGTTTGGAGTAGAAACATCTGCATGTTGCTATTCAATTCAAATTGAGGACATTCTGCTAAAATTCTGATAAAACTGACCGTCAATTAAAGACGAGGCAGCGAAGGACAGTGTTCCTGCTGTTCAACCACTATTGATATGAAAACACAAAATATTCAGTTTCCTCAAAATGTCATACAGCATGTGCTATTTGCTGGAATGAACCCAAACCAGCACCGTCATAAACTGGTCATTAGATCTGTGGTTGGATATTCATGTTCCCCAGAGGATGAACCAAAATGACTTCTTTACGACGCCATCCACAGGACAAATGTCACATGTTTTAGAGAGTTTGTTCTTACAGGGATTTGAACCATCAGCCACCACCAGCATCCGCAGGGAGCCCAGGTTGATGTCTCGCTGTTCCCGGTGGGCCACCAGAGCCCAGTGCATGTCCCGCGACTTCACACACGCCACCTTAGCTGCACACACAAACACACACAAACACAATTAGTTACTATAAACTCACGGCAATAATAAAATCCCCCCACCTACAATCTGTGTTATTGTGGATTTCAGGAGTATTTTTCACTCAGTTCAGGTTGATTTTCTTACCTTTGTGCTGGCAGACTTTTTGGATCCAGGACAGAGGATTGACCTTCATGAGGGCGTAGGGAATACTGATGACGTGCATCATATTCATTACACTCTGTCAGAGAGAGGCAGGAAATGATAGAGAGTGAGGGACGCTTCAAGGGAACTCCAGGGAACAATAAAGAGTGACGTACGATATGAATAACACAGAAACAAAGACATAAAGTCGGGCTTTTTTATTTTAATATCGAACACTAAGTTTATTATTTACTCTCTCTAACTTTGGGATAAAAGCAGAACTGCAAGAAGCATCGATGACTGAATAAAAATCATTAAATGTGTGTTTGTCTTACAGTCAGGACGGCGTGCCACAGTCCTACTTCCTTCTTGAAGTCTAATACATTCACTATGGTCTCGGCTGCAGGACGACAGAAACAACACATTACTGTAGATACAGCTCGTCTCAGTTAAAGGAATAAACCGAACAAACCAGAGTGTAAAACGTGTGTGTTACCTTCTGTGTACGAGCAGGACTGTGTGAGGGCCTGGCAGTGTGTGAGCATGGCTATCCTCATCACCGTCACACCGAGGACGCTGCCGTCCTTACAGGTCTTATACTGGACGGACACAGACAGACAGACAGACAGAGCGAGAGAGTGGACTAATTATTGTGTGTCAGGATCGTTGACTGACAAATAACAAGAAGACGCCGCTGACTGCAGCTTGAACGAGATCGAGCTCTAAAGCAGCTCAGAGTCATTCAGTCAAGTTCAGTCAGATTGTTTTTGTCGACTGCTGAAAAATCTAATTTAACGTCTTGTAGAGGTGAAAATTTAGATTTTTTACAAACCCAGGCAACTTTCATTTTGCATTTTCAAATTGTACAATTAATAACAAGTACTCACACATTTTCTCCACCATTTTACATCGTATGAAGCCATTAGCATCTGTCCACTCACATCTAAAATGTCTGTGTTTGTAAGTGGACAGTTGATAACAACCTGATAAAGAATATTGAATGCTAACTAAGTGACCATTTCCTGGCTGATGGATCTCTAAAGCACTCTGAACCCAACCTGGGGGTCTTCCTGGGGGGTCGCGGGGGCCTTCTTGATTTTAACGGGTGTAAGAAAACTTTTTTCAAACAAATATACAGTCTCAGCATTCATCATCATTCATATCTGTGAAGAAAACTAAACAAGTGTTGTTCACAGAGCCGTCACTCTCCGCTAAACATCCACGTACTGTAGAAAAGTATTCAACCGAACCAAGCAAAGAGCCAGTAGACCAATGACCCAGCATCAGCGGGAAGAAGAGAATGAATCTGATACCGATACATTTTTTTTGGTAAAAAGTTATTTAAAATATCAGGAAAAAACTCCCAACAGATTATGAAATATCTATAAAATATGTCGCTTAGTCAGTCGTCAGTTTACTCAGTGATAGAAAAAGGGGTCCTTTCAGGTCACTGACCTCTAGTAAGCAGCTACGTTGAAAAAGTGAACTCTAAATAAAAGATGTGTCTGATATTTTTATTGTCTTCTGCCACTCAACAGAACAAAACGCATGAACAGTCATAACCAGACATGGCTGAGTCTTGGTATTTATTAACATGCTGGTACAACCCTCAAGCTATTTAACTTTTAATTATCGAGTATAGTTCATCACGGCTCGGCTCTGTCCCCTTCAGGAATCAACAGCGAAATTCAATTTCAGCTCGTGTGATTTAAAAAACATGAAGTCTTGATGTTGAGATACTGTGATAACAATATTCACATATTTTTGAGAATCAGCTTTAAAAATATTGGTTGATGAATTTACTGTTTCCTCCCCAGAACAAACAAACAAAAACCTCGTGTCTAAGTGCTGTGGAGACGACGGTAATCGATGGGAATCCTTCCAAAATAAGATGCCCTCTGTCTGAAGAGTCTGGCACCTCCCTGACAAATGACTGCTGGCATGAATCGAAGCACATTATGGGCCGCTATTAAAGTTATGAATCATGTTGAGACGTTATCTTAAAAAATAAAAAATGTTAGCTTCACTGAAGAATAAATCAAGAACAGATACATTTCTTGCAGGCACAGTCATTTCATCTGTCTCCACTGTCTGCGACTCGGCCTCGGTTAAAAACAAAAGGTCGATTGTTTTTCAATCACCCCGCGACTTTCATCCTTTTCCTTTGAGCCACTTTTTAATCCCCGGGACAATCATGTAGACATTTCATCTTGTAATTACTGCCCCGCAGCAGGTAAATTCAAATCAGCCAGACGAGATGATGGCATTGACCCTGCTGCAGTGTGATTCTGATCCAAAAGACACGCAGCACCATTGATTTCCATTCACAGGACAGTAACGACTGGAACTACACGAGTGGAAATGTTTCAGTGCCGCAGAGAAGACACGCTTCAGTGTTTGTGTCCGTGTGTGTGTGTGTTACCTCGATGTAGGCGGTGTCCTGGTTGGCGTCCTTGATATGTGGGAACCAGTCTCGGGGAGGTTTGGAGAGGTGTTTGGACTCTGTGACGAACCACAGCACCTTGGGCCAGCCTGGACGCACAGGGACACAAAACAAACGTCCATATGTCTCCAACGTCTGGAAAAAGTTTGTGCCATAAACTGCCTGCTCTGAGACTTCTGTTGTTTTTACTTCGGGGGCTCTGGAAATATTTGGGACATTGTTATTTTAACATTCACCGGTTGATTTTTACTTCCTGATTTACCTGCTAAACCTCCTTTCAAATGGACTTGGACTAGCACCAGGATTTTTGACTCTAATGTGCTAATCACATACATTACTGGGACAAATGAAAACAAACAAAAGAAGAATTTAATGTAAAACATTTGCCGAATTTAAAAGAAGGCCCAAATAATTGAGAATTTGTTGTAAACAGCATTTCACAAGTTTATGAATTTTCTCCAAACTCAACAACTCACAAAACTGAGTGATTTTTAAATGGAGTCTGGGGACTTTCTCCCCGTGTGTTCAACAGCTGCTAAATGTTGGCACAGACAGGATGGTACAGTGATGGCAGGACACTTTTTTGAAAGAAAGAAACAACTTAATGTTTTGTATTTAACGCTGAACTTACAAGACGGCCAAAATAATTGAGAATTTGTTTAAGATAGTTTTTCACAAAGTTTATAAGGTTCCTCCTTACTTGATAACTCACAAAACTGAGCGATTTTTAAAGGGAGTCTGGGGATGTTGCGGTTACTATTCAGAGTTTGGATCAGTTGAAACAAACAGTGTGTTCGCATACATATACAACAAAGTGTTGTGGTTTCTTCTTCTTCTTCTTGTTTTACAGAAGACGTAGGTCCAATGTGATAATTTGTTGTTTCTAATATTTCTTCACTGATGTCAAAGACGCCATCGGACATCCAACAATCCAATTCCCGTCCTGTTTCACAGATGCACCGAGCATCTTTTACTTCAGCCGTTACGAAGACAGATAATTATCATCATGACGAGGATGTGTTGAGTGTTTACACGGCAGAATATGAGTCAATGTGAACTCCAGAGTATGTTAACGTCTGAATTAATGCTGCTGCGTGTTCCTGCTGCAGTGAGACAGAAGAAACAATCAGACGAGCTTAAAGCCTGCTGATCGATAAGGGGAGCACTCCGCCTTAATGAGAAACACACACACACACACACACACACACACGCACGCCTAAGTCCGTGCTGAGTGAGGAGCAGTAAATCTGGCGGCATCATGCTGCTATTTATAAATCCATTACTGAAAAGCAAACAGTCGTTATTAATCACTATAGATCCTCCCTCTCTCTCTCTCTCTCTCTCTCCCTCTCTCTCTGTTCAGTGTTAATGTCTCTCTCCTCTCGTTCGTTCATCACGTGTCTCCGTCCATCCGTTGTCTCTCTCTCCTCCTTCTTGTTCAGCTGATTCACATCGATTTGTGACTCTGCTTCACCGACTCTCTCTCTCTCTCTCTCTCTCTCTCTCTCTCTCTATGTCTCTCTATCATCCTGTCGTCCATTACTCAGTCTGTCTGCTGCCATCAGTCTGTTCATTCATCCCACTGAGAGACGCAGAAAGGCTGAGCTGAAACAAGAGAGGCAAGGCTGTACTTTGACCTCTGACCTCCGCTGACACGTGTTTAATGTATTTGTATTTTTGTGTCTTATGGTCCAATTTATATATAGATATATATAAAGAAACATGTCTAAAGAGAGCCAACTTCCGGTGGACCCTGTGGGACCTTATTTTGGACTTTGTATGGTGTTGAACGGAGAGAGACAAATGTTTATTGATGCTGTTTGAATCGTGTCATGAATCACACATATGATGTTTGTCAATGAAGTCTCAGTTTGTCGTAATTAAAGTGAAATATCATCCAGTAGTTTTTGACACACGTCACCAACATGGCCGCCAACTCGACACAGAGAAGGTGCTAAAAGATGAAAATCACAATAAATCTGCTCATATTGTCGACTGCAGTTATGTGACAGGACAGTTTGTCTGTCTTGTGAGCTGCTAATATACAGGAGCAGCTCTACAATGTTTTGTCTCTGTATCAGGGAGTGACACATGCAAGTTAGGGCGGAAAAAATCTGTGTTGAACCAAGAACTTGCACAAAATTTATCATAAAACAACAGGTTTGACATCTAAAAGTCACAAGTTGATTTCCAAGACTCACCAGATGGTTGCGGAGAGAAAAATAAATAACGTATTATCAACTGGGGAATAGTTTTTACAAGACAACCCCCTGACCAGTGATATCATTTAACTTAGAATAGATTTTATTGAGTGTGTTTGTGAGAGTCACCATGTGTGTGTGCATGTGAGGGTTTTTTTAACACACAAAAAAACGCCTCTTTTTCCATTTTTGGCACTTCCAGGATGTTCTGAGTTAAAAGTCCCGGCGCTGAGGGGATGTTTTTGAGGAGGTTGTGACTCAAAAGTGTTGTAAAGTATTTGTCTCTGAAAGCTGCCTGATAGTAATCATTTTTTCAGTTTGTGTGATCGTCTTCAACACACCAGGACACAAATGTTAAAACTTCCAGGTCCTGACAGGTATTTTATTTTTCTTTGGGAAAAGGAGGCAGATTTAATCAAGAATTCCTGTTAATGCTGGATCAGGATTCTTGATATTTAACACCAGCGATGAACTTAGTTTGTGCACGTCGCCACAAACACCCTGCACACTGGAATGTGCACAGGTGTGACGGCTGTGTGCGTGTGTGTGTGTGTGTGTGTGTGTGTGTGTGTGTGTGTGAGACCTTTGAACTGTGGGATCTCTCCGGTGGGACTCTTGGGTAACCCTTTATGGCAGGCGTCGCTGGTCAGCGCCACCGTCACTCCACAGCTCCCCAGCAGAAACCCAATCTGCTGACTGCCGGCGTCCTGCAGAGAAACACGCGGATCAAATGTGATTAGTCATCTGGATTTGATTCTAGTCGATCAATCACTGAGTCTCAGTCCTGCTCAGCTCAGCTCCTCTGGTCGGTTATTTACAGCATCCAGGTGCTGGTTGAATCATCAGAACAAATGTGTAAGAAGCTCTCTGGTGCTTTGATAAAAAGTCAAAAGATATAAAAGAAAGGAGGGACATCAACCTCAACTCCCAAAGTTCATTTTGTTACGAAACATCGAGTCACTTAGCCTCAAATTCAGTTGCATCCTTTAATAACAGAAAAACGAAGCTTAAGTTTCCTCTTCGTAGAAACCTGATAAACATGTTTCAGCACATGTCAGAAAGCTGGTTTGCTTTGAAGTCCTTTCAACTATTATATTTCAACGTGTAGCACATATCTACTGGCTGAAGACTTAGAAGTTTAAATTGTATGAACTAGTTGAGGACAATAAACGCAGACTAATCTATGGGATGTTGAACAGCTGGGGTGTAAGTGAGGAGATACAGCCTTCACTGACAGTATTACAATAAGTTAATAAATAATAAGTAATCAATACTATAAGAGCAGATAAAACATGTGCAGACTGGACTTTGTTGACAGCACAGTGATTCCCTGTTCTGTCAGTGTGGTTCAGTGAGTTGTTTGGCTGTTGCATAATTAAAGAAAAACTTCAAGAGTTTGGGATCTGATTTATTCTCCATTCAGTTATTTATTTATCCACTTTTAATTCAGTCCCGATATTCTTTTTGTTATTTACTGTTATTGTAAGTTTGTTGAACATGAATTATTAAACGATTGGAAACAAGATTTACGAGGCTGAAATGAATAAAAACCACTCCGACCTCCTCTGACTCTGACACACACGCTCTGGGGCCTCCTGATTCGTCCCGGAGGACGTTACAGCGAGCCGTGACAGCCAATCAAAATGATGACTCAAACGAACCTACACCAGCAGAGATGTTTCTTCAGAGACATTTGGCTCTGATTACACCTCAGCAGAGCTCATTGTCCTCTGCGCTGTCTCAAACCACGGCGCCTTCTCATGACTCATGTTTTTAAATCAATCCCCTGCTGCTGGTGTGAATTTGAGCTGCTCGACTCTGCTGCGCGTCCTCTTTTCAACTCGCTAATGTTGTTTGACGTGAGGAGAAAAGGAAGAAACGGCAACAGAAACCTCTCTGACTGCCTGAGGTCCAACAGACTCCTTCACTTTCTCTCTTTCTCAATCTATCCATCGTCTGTTTGCAGATACAACATACATCTTTCTTATTTTAATAGATAATCACTTATGTTTCTTGCAAATTAGAAGTAAATGAACATGATGTTTACTAGTCAGGGTTGAATAGCCAGAGATAAACTGAGGAACACCCTGTAACAAAACGTGGAACAAAAATCTTTTCTGACTCATCGTCAACGGCTTTATTCTCGCCAATTTTTTTTTAAATACAAAAATAAGCCTGCAGATGATCTCTAACTGGCTGGAAAACACAATATACGACCAAATAATAAAGGCTTACAAGTTCAAATCTACTTTACATGCAGACATCCGTTGGTTGTTGTAGGCTTTAGTCAGGACATAGATGCTCCTATTGGGTCGCAAGTGAAGAGCATGCGGTCACCATGTTCATACCAACTAATGCCTGAAATTTAACGGGGTTAGAAAGCAAAATGATGGAAGCAGTTTGTTGGTATTTGTGGATGTAATACCGTGTTTTTGGACGAACAGTTCACTGGATTGGATCGAGTAAAGAACAAGATGCTTCATCGGAGAGTTGCCCAAACTTTGTAACCTGCTGTCGTGGTTGTATCTCACAGTATATAGCATGAGTATCCACTGAAACTGAGGAGGTGTGAACACATAGCTGTGGTGGCATTTTGTGCAAACAGTCTGACAACTAACCTTCCGGGTCAGTGGTACTTCTATTGGCACGGGCACGACTTCGGCCAACAGGCAGCCGTAAAAAGCTGTCATGAAGGCAGCAGGGTCGTTGTTTGGGAAGACCAGCGCCACCTGCAGGCAGAAGAAGAAAGAGAAGCGGTAAGAAGTAAATCTGGAGAGTTATGTTGTTATCATTTCACACAGGAAATGGTTGTATCTCCACAGTTTGTATTTAAAATGAAAAGACGTGAGCCTTTGTGACCTGCACCTCTGCTTCTTTACGTTACATGTGATGTGATTTGCACCAACACAGAAGCATTTTGTGGAATTTTTCTTCAAGACAGAATAAAAAGCAAAGCAGCAAAGAGTCTGTTTAAACGAACTGCGTCGTGTGATGTTGAAAGATGATCACTGATACGGACTGTCGCCAGAGTCAGGAGCTCAGCTGGAGGCTGTTATCAGAGAAGAAGAAAAGCTAAATCTAATAGGGGGCATCTGGTCAATGTTTCTCTTCTTTCCCCTCCTAACTTCCTCTTTCTACTTCTCTTTCCACTCTCACACTGTTTAACTTCCCTTCTCCATTCTCTCTACTATCTATCTTCTGCAGTGTCTCTCTTGTTTATCTCCCTTCAGCATCTTCCTCTCTGCTGCAGCTCATTTCACTTCAGTTCCGATAGTTGAACAGGAACACTGAGATTAAACGTTAAAGTGTTATATAACAGCAACAAGTATGAAACAAACATCTGGATGTGAAGAAAAGTTGGAAGTTGAAGTCAACATGATATAAACGCAGCGTGATAACACGTAATCTGCTAATGCTAACACACATGCTAACACATGGAACAAGAGCTAAAGGATCAGATTTATCTGAGGAGTTTATAATGTGTTCATGTTTGACATCATGAGGTGGTTAAGCTCTGTGATCGTTTCTGTCGAGAGCAGTCACAGATTTGTATTTTCTGCTGATCTCGTAGCTCATTCTGTGCATTTCACTACATTTCTCCAAAGATCACATCTACGACATCAAAGCTCATCTGAAACACATTTCCTGTGCAGGAGGTTTTTATATATCTGCCATCTTACACACACACACAGAACATGAACACAACAGCCAGATCCAACATGTTTTCTGTAACGTCACAGCGGAGCCTTTATCTCCTGCTCAGCCATGTTGGATCCAGTTGCATGTTGCGATGATAACAGCGAACCCCCGGCTTAAGTGCTGCTTAATAGCTTCCATATACAGTACTGGATGTGTGTGTGTAGGTGGCGCGGAGCTGAAGCTATAGGCTAAGTGCACCTGAGTGAATGAGAGCCGTGTAATGATGCTTTAACAGGACTAATGTTGACATGTGCAGGTCTCACCGGAGCCGTTCAGGTTTCATACGTGGATGATAGCAGCGAGTGGAGGGAAGCTACTGTCTGTCTGTGTGTGTGTGTGTGTGTGTGTGTGTGTGTGTGTGTGTGTGTGTGTGTCTGTGTGAGAGGCTGCAGAGATACAACAAAGTCATACTGTATAAAAACGTTCAAGAAGCAGATTTATTGATTGTTTTTGCCTGTTTTTAGTTCCAATAACCCACAAATGTGTTTTCCACTGTAAGAAGTCTCGAGTGCTAAAAACCACCTGACACAAACACACAGATTAATCAGCTGTCAGCTGATGTCTCTCTTTCTTCTTCTCATCTCTGTATTACCTTTATGTTTTTGCTTTATGTCTGTTCGTTTGTTCGTTGGTTTGTCAGCAGGATTACTCAAAAAAAAGTGAACAGATTTCCATGAAACCTGGATGGAGGATGGGTCTCGGCCCAGAATAAGACCTCATTAACTTTTGGTGTGGATCCGGATAAACGGACGGATCCAGGAATGTTTTTCTAATGCACAGATCTTGTTGAAAAACAAGTGACTGGTATCTATGAGCAAGTTATCTTTCCACAACACACAGGAGGTTTTTGATTCCAAGAAATTATTTCAGGAAACTGCTGTAAAATAAAATGTTTATATGCCGAATTATTTTCACAACAGATAGATTGATCTTTATTATTATCATTAAAAATGACTTTTCACAATCCAACTTTGTAATGACTTTTTAGAAACCAAATATTGAAAATACAACAAATTCATTAGACTTTTTATACTTATACTTAAAATAAAACCAGATAGAAATGTTTTATGAACTTTCTAATTTTTTAATTTTTGTCCTGTGGGCTGCAGAAATAGTGTAACATTTCCTTTAACTATTTAGAAATACACCACTAAACTGATATCTGATTTTCCACCAGGTTCTCTTCTGAAACTGTTCTTCACGTCACATACAATCACACAACCTCTAATGTATTTTCATGAAATAACAGTTCATTTCTTTGTGTAATTAAATCTCCTCGGCTGTCTGAACACTTTGTCAGTAAAAACTAACTTCTGTAATCTGAAAGACTCAAAATAAAACTAAACAACAACGCTGTAATTTCTCTGTGTGCAACTGACTGTAACGTCAGTAAAACTTTGAAAAAGACCAGTTTGTACAGTAACTCACACTGAGTGTACAGTAATTAAAACACACACCCTTCCGGCTGAGGTACATAAAAACACGCGCTGGCATCGAGCCCGTCTCGACTCGGTCTCCAGCCGAGCGGGAAATTGAGCTTAAAATAAAGATGAACGAGGGACGACGAGATGGAGAGCAGAGACGGTCGGGGTTGTCATATGGCAGCACACACATGTGGGACTATTTCACTTCACCGTGATCGTCCGTTCATGTGTGGAGGCGTGTGGAGCGCCGGGTGAAGAGGTTCCTGAGTGTGATGTGACGATCGCACCGACAGGAACGACAACACGTGTCCATATTTAAAACGTTGAGTGACGGCCGTGTGTCAAGTGGCCTGAAATCTTCAGAGGTGACGTCTGTAAGCTGCCGGTGTTTTCCAACACAGCTGCTCTGAGATGTTTTATAACCACAGGAAACCAAAGAGACGACGGAGTCCAGATGTTTCTGAGCAGAGTGCTGACTCGGGTTAAACTTCCTCTGGTGTATCTGCCAGACCTGTGACTCAAAGTCATTTAGTCCAAGTCGTTTCTTCTCAGGCACGTCGAGTCAGCAGTTCAAAGTCTTTAGTTAAGGCAACGCAGTCGTACGTGCAGCATCGGGTCTTCATACAGAGCACAGGCGAGGTATTAATATCTGTCACTGGACAATTTATCTTACATGTTCAAAAAGTATGATGAAGAATTAATTGATAAGTAATTACTGATATTCAGTGACATAAATGTAAACAAAAAACGAGGAACTAATTAAAGGTTTTATTTCTTATTTCCTCTTAACACCAGTCGAGTGTCTGTTACTGAGATGCAGAATGTTATGATGTCACAGTTCATTTAACCTCTGACCTGGATATTTAAATGTCGTAACTTCATCATTTGATCCTTTTAAACATTTGCATGGTGGATTTTTTTGTACTTTCTGAAAGAATTCTTGAGTAATGGCCAAAAATGCGTTATGTGAGGTCACACTGACCTTGACCCTTGACCTCTGACCTTTGGCCACCACAATCTCCTCAGCTCCTCCTCCAGTCATTGTGGACACTTGTGACAAATTTGAAGAATTTCCCTCGAGGCGTTCTTGAAATATCGGGTTCATAAGACCCGTTCTGCTCTTTACCAACACGTCCTTCACAGTTCTGGTTCCACAGATTTACTTTACTTGATGTATAAAGTCAAGTCTTTAGTCTGTAGTCAAACTTACGTCCACCTCGAGTCCAAGTCGGGACATCGCTCCAACCTTCCTCCTCAGTGACCTCCGGTTTTTGTTTCTTTGAGTTCTGGTTTAGTTCTCTTTAACTCACCCGGTCTCCAGGTCTGACGAGCGGTTCCTGTTTGGTTCCCAGTTTGTGCAGCAGGTTGTAGGCCACCTTCACGCTTCTGGACCACAGTTTTCCTGAAGGACAGATGCAGATAATTTATCACACTACATACATCAAACAGTGAGGTCACAGAAAGAAAACCACAGGAGTCTTTGTAGAAGGTCTGAAACGACAGGATCCAGGATTCAGGCCAGTTTATGTCGACTGTCGGGCGACTTTCAGGCGAAAAAGATCAAATATCTTTTCTTTTGATTGCACGTTTGAACAAAAGGATGACATCACGCGTCAACATATGTAAGAAATTACTGCACTGACGTGACACTCAATGTTAAAACACATTATATCAGCTCACGGGTGGAGCGGCATGGAGGCGATCACGCAGATTTCATAACATCAAACACACAGAGGACGTCACATGTCCGACATGAGTTTATAATCAATAAAGAGTTGCTGTATACTGACGAACGTATTTAGTTTTAATGTCAGCGCTCACGCAACTTCAGGCAACATGAGCCAGAACTTTACCTCTTTTTCAAAAGGAAACACTTAGAGAAATATCTTCCCTCTACAGAAGGTGTTTGTCAAACTAACGGCTGCTTTAAACATCACCCTGCATACATTACCTGAAATAATATTATCAAATCTTTCCCATCAGTTTCATCGCACCTGCCAGACGAGGTAGTCGGCTCTGTTCATTAACGCAGCGACTCACAACAATGGAATCAATTTCCCTCCTTTTGCTTTTTTTCCTCCTAATTCAGACTGGCAGACGCAGATATGACGCATGAGCAATCCAGCGTGAACTCCTCATTGTTTTTCACACTAAATGAGGTTTTTTTCTGATGTTTGTCAGAACTAATGAATTGAAGAAAAAAAGGAGAGCTGTGGGATCCAGCGAGGAGAATAAGACTGTTAGGAGGAGAAGAAATGAAGGAAACACGAGCGACTCAGAACGACTCAGCAGCGACTTAGATAAGAAAAAATATAAAATACAGTCTAGATAATAAGAAATAAGAGCATGTGTATTTAAAAATAAATAAAATAAGACATAAAGTAGAAGAAAATGTAGGGAAAACGTGCATTAAACATTGACATGGGGAGGCAAAATCCTACAGCTGTACACTTTTGAAGTTTGGTCCTGTGAGCTAAATTTCAGCATTTTTATGATTTTCTGTATTTGTAATCTGAACCTCAGGAATCTCTTATTTTTCACTGGATTGGGTTAAAATGTGTCCTGATCATCTGAGAGACTCTACGGGAGCTTGGCAACATGTTTTCATTCAAATAACTGTTGCTAAAGAGTTACAGTAATCAAATAAATGACAGGAAGTTGTTTTGGGTTTTTTTGTTGTTTTTTTTTTACCAGAATGAAGAAGTCATTTTCAATAAATCATATCTCCACTAGTTTTTACTTTCTGGCAGCCATATGTTGATTCTGTGCGGTTCTGATGTAGTTCTGTCACATCTAGAAGTTATTTGGTCCTGTGTAAACAAAATGAGGGACACAGATGTTGTTAAATAAAGCTTCAGAGCTGAAAAACTCACTTTCTGGGTTATTATTATTTTCCCAAGAAGGATCATTTTAATTTCCTTTACATTTTTAAATGCAAAATTGTTGATATTTATTGCATAGATATAGAAGTATAGAAGTATCTGCTGTCATACCACCAGACTGCTGAGCAGCTTCACTCCCCAGTTTAAAAAATAACAATACATTTACTTCGTACCTTGTAACTGTAACCTTCTCATTGTCATATATATTAACTAGCTCATTTTTCATTCTTCTCACTGCCTGTACAAAAGTTTTTCTTCCCATAGGTACATATTTGTGTCTGTAACCTCTAAAATTCATAACCTAAAACGTATTTCTGCAAATTAATAGAAGTTTTAACATAAATGTTTTTGAGAAAATCCCCGACATGAACTGGGGAAACTTCTGGAATGAGCCTTAAATGATACAGAAATAGAAATGTGTAAAGATATGCGCCTCATACTATACTCTAACTACATTGTAGATAATATTGAGTAATATTGAAATAGGTATTAATAATATAGGTTTTATACATGATATGTCAAACATATAATGCACATGTAGGAGACCTGTGCAGTGTACTTCTTTCTAGTTCTGTGTAACAAGTGCTGCAGTGACCCTGAATCAGTTTTAGGACGCCTGGTTCAAGGACACCTCAGCAGTAAAGCGTTGGCCCCCGGAGGAGACAACCAGCCGTCCTCCAGCTGGAACAATCAGAGGAGAGGATCCCTGCTGGCCTGTCAGAAAGTTTCTCTGCTGCTGCTGCTGCTGAACTGCAGAAGAGTCTGAATCAGAGCGCTGCAGCCGCACATGTAATCACAGAGTACATGTTACTTAACCTCCCCACGAAAGACTCATCCAGCAGCTGTTTGTCCTCGGAAACCGAGGAGAGGAGAAGGACACTGTCCAATCATCCAGTTTAATTTAATCATAAAGGATGCTTTTGTTCTGAAATGAGATATTCACCATTTGAGAGCAGCAGCTCTGAGAAAGACTCAGAAGCTGTAGTCAGGCTGCTGTTTGACATTTTTGCTTAAAAAAGACAGAAACGATTAATTGATCAGCACTTTTTTTTTCTCTTTCGAACCGCTGCAGCTCCACACATCCAACTACGCTGTTAAACATCTCACAACGTACATATCGTGTTGTTGTATCGCATCATAATGATTGCAGAATTTCCTATTGTTGGTTTTTATCCTGTCGCACATCGTGTTGAGACACATTTCCTTTTTGAGACTGATGGCACGAGTTCAAGGACGTGAAGTTCAGTCCACAGCGAGGAGACAGTCGACAGTCCTGTGACTGTGAGCTTGTGTGCGAAGCTGATCCTGGAAAGTTTGTTTGAGGGACATCATAAAAGTTAGAGATGAAGTTCTGCTCACAGCCGACAACAAACTAGTTTGAAAAAACAGGATATGTAGTTTACAGAAAACAAAGCAGAGCTGCACACACACACACACACACACACACACACACACACACACAGGATAATCAAAGATAGAAAGAGATCAAATCACACACAGCCTAAGGTGTGTGTGTGTGTGTGTGTGTGTGTGTGTGTGTGTGTGTGTGTGTGTGTCCTCCACCTGCCGCACAGAAATCCAAACGTCTCTATCGATAATGTGATTTGGCGATAAACACCGACAGCCCCGATGTTTACAGCGGATCAAAGCTCCTCTCACACACTCTTTTTATACGAGTATAAATGTCTGTGCTGCCGGTGATGGGAGGTTATCTGCAGTGCAGCGTGCTCAGGGTTGAGTTTAAGGACAGCGGGAATATTCAGTATCATGAAGTCTGTCTGTTCTCGGGGGGGCGGAGGAGGAGGAGGAGGACGACGAGAAGGAAGACAGGAAGAAACAAAACAAGTTTGTCCTTGTCGGCCGACTTCAAAGAGACGACACCACAGGACTGAGAGATAAAGGCAGAGAGAGATGGAGATTTAGATACAGCACTGCACACACACACACACCACACACACACCACACACACACACCACACACACACACGCGGTCTCACCATGTTGTTGACTCCTGAGTGCTGGCTGAAGACATTTCACAGTCTGGTGAGCGCTCATATCGCCTCATCATCAGCTGCGAGCTCGCTCTTCACAAATCAGTTTGTTCGCTTACACACACACACACACACTCTCTCTCTCTCTCTCTCTCTCTCTCTCTCACACACACACACACACACGCACAAACTGCACGTCTGTTTGCAGTTAGCTGATGGGATGAAGTTGTGGCCGTTTCACGTTAATCCTCCGGGTTAATGTTTGTGTGAGGGAGTGTTTGATTGTCTTGAGCTCAAGTGTGGAACAAAAAACGTGCATGAGAACCTCCAACATCATCAGAGGAGGGTCGTAGCTGAGTACTTGTACATACTGTGCAGTACTGTGAAATACTGTAGTTTGTGTGCAACGTGCAAATGAAAGTTTGCACACGTCGCACCCTGCAGGACTCACAGATTTATACATGTTGTTGTCAGAGACGATCGTTCATTAAATTGCTCACTGCCACCATCAGGTGTATTTAGGTGGCTGGGATCTATGAGTCAGTACAAAAGGAGATTGTTTGGCCTTGGCGGTGATTCGGCTCTACTGAGTGCCATTCGAGTTTTCTCTCTTTTTCTTTCCTAGTCTCTTTAATTTTTCACAAGTCTGAAACATGAAAATCCTAAGAACTGGAGATAAAAGGTTTTCACAAATCTCTACTTGCTCTTTGGTGACAAAGAAAGTAATAAAACCTTCACAGCCGGCTTCAAATGGTTGATGAAAACTGTGAAATACATCTGAGAACTTTTTCAACTATTTCTCACTGTCATTCTGGGACATACTTTATAGTTTAAAGTTCAAGATGTGAACACTTCTTGAACCTCTCAATGTGACTCTGTGTTAATGTGCGTGAATATGTGTTCAGGTCCTCTTGGTGTCACTCGATTCTCTCCGTTGTGCAGCAGAGAGGTCCGACTCTAAAATTCACCAGGACCTGAGAGAAGCAGCTCCGTCTCTTCACACCCTCTGGACCTGAAGCCATTTTTCTCCGCTGCTGTTTGGGAGATGAATGACTCGGATCTGCAGCCTTCAGCTGCTGAACTAAAGAGTTTGTCCCAGTTTGAATATAGACTTAAACTGTGGCTCTGTGGCGCTGCAGGTCAGGACGTGGGTGTGTTCAGGGAGCCGGGGCGAAGGCAACGCTGCAGGCAAAGACGACCGATACATGATGTTTTTACCATGCAGCGTGTTTGTCTGCTAAAGACTTGTTTTCCGTTACGCCTAATCCGTCTTCTGATAGATTCGAGACTAAAGATGGGATTTATAGCTCTGTGTCAGACGGTAGCTGCCTCTGGCGCAGGAATCTAGTTCAGGCTACTCGATGTACAGTCGGGTCCAAAATTCTGAGACCACTCTTCAAGATACTTTCTTTTTATCCTGCATTTGAAAGAGACGACAACACTAAAATCATTTTTGTGTTATTGTCGCCAAAACTTCTACAAAAACAAGTAAATGACTGAATCCTAAATTAAGGAGTCAAATCCTCCAGACAGCACCGGCGTTTTCAAAATAAAACGTTTGCCCGACACAGACCGACCTGCGAGTCTCTCAGGATAAATCCCTCAGAAAATAACTCGTTTTAAAAAACATGTGCTGTTCTTCGGGATGAAAAAACTTTCTCTCCCTCTGACGCAGAGCTGCTTTTCTTGAAAGCGTCTTTTTCACACTTTGCTAATGTGCTTAGCGCTCTGTCTGGCTGCCATTAGTGGAATTATGCTCACACAGCGGGTGTTAAACATTGTTTGGTGCTTCAGTTAATCAGCTTGTGAAAGCCACCATATGTGCTGAAAAAAACACAGGAAGCAATTCAGAGGAAAACCCTCCTGTATTCACACGGCAGGGAAGTCATTTTAAGTATTGATTTATGTTATTGTGATGATTGATTCTGGGTGCAGAGATCTCACGTCAGATATGTATGTTACATGTAAACGCACAGATTTTTATTAATCTTATTTTTACTATTTCTTCTTATTAAGCTCAGTGTTGTGACTTCTGCTGCAACAAAGACTAATAGATGAATTCAATGTTGACCAAAAAATCAGTTCAGAAACAAACGAGCAGGCTGAGATTAATATCTTTGATTCATAGTAACTTGGTGTTGGAGAGTAATTATCAAAAACAGACACAGTTCGTTGAACAATTAGAAGTCGAGGAAGAAGTTACCGAGGACGAAAGCAGATTTATAATCTTGTTTACTTATTTTCAAATCAGATAGTTGCTCATTTCCATCAAAATATTGACAAATTTATGTTCAGATATTCAACATTTGGAAAATTTTGTATCCAAACTCATTCATCATATTGGCTCCAGTACTGAAAGTTTCAAATAAAATCAGCTTATAAGCCAAATATTTAAATACTTAAACTGGCAATAGACTTTTTTTTTTTAAATGTGTCATTATTAAAATTTGTCTTGAGAATAATGATACCATCTGCGTTTAGATCAACCTCACTGTCACTGTGTAATTTGGTCATCAGGCACGAACTCTCTCCAGAAGACGACGGCTGATTTTATAGATGAGAAATGTTTCTAATCTAACCCATAAAACTCAGTGCGAGCTCTTCTTACCGTAGGTGAGCACGTAGAGCGGCTTGCCGTTGGTGTCCATGGTGGTGAGGCAGGGGGCCTTCGGGGAGATGGTGCCCCACCTCTGCAGCGCCGCCTCCAGAGACGGGGGCCAGTTGGTCACCACGCCCAGCTGCTCGCCCCGCATGGCCACCATCTGAGCCCCCTCCGCCTTCGGCATGTTGGGGTCTGGCTGCTGGACTAAAAAGGAAGATATAAGAAGACGAGAGCAAGAAAATAAAATGTTTGTGAATTCAACAATTAATTCCAACTTGTTTCTATGTGAATCTGGTTCTTCAGCGAGCATTTTACAGTTAATGAAGTCTGGTGTTTGTTGTTTCACAATCAGCGTTTGTTTTTGTTCTTATTCATTTAAACATTTAGTGAGCTCATTTAAAATATTGATGATTTTCAGCTGCACACAAATACAATAACATTATAACAGATTGTTTTGATAGGTAGCAAGTTAACTGTTGTACACGTGTGTAATCTTAATTATGACAGTCTTGTGATTCATGATAGTGGGCTTAAACATACTGCATCATGTACTCCTTGTTTTTATCACTGCTGTATCACAGGAAGGAATTTAGCTTTTAATTGAATAAAACACCACGTTGATGTTGAACATTTTTGTGTTTGCGCAGTGAATCAAGCTCCGTCTTCCCAGCATCTGTTATTCACGCTTAAATTATTAAATTAAATTCTGGCTCTGCAGCTTCTGAAGCTGGAAACAAATAGAAATATTCATCAGTTAGAGACTCCGTCTCTGTCACAGCAGACATTAGGGAGTGAAGAGCTAAATGTGATTTATTTGTGTGGATTACTGTCCAGATTTTTTCTCAACATGAAGAGCGAGGCATTAAAACACAGTTGGAGTTAAAGGTTCGATCCCTGCTGGGGTCAAACATTAGATGTTCTTTAAAATCCTGCTTATTTTAATCATTTCATATCGTTGTCCTTGCTTTTAATATATTATCAGAAACAGCAGCATGGCTGTTATAAACCAGTCTGGTCCACCTGTTTAGAGCTGTGACACTTTAAAGGACCATAACACTGATTTTGTGTTTCACTGTTGTGTTTAAAGCAACATTATGTAACTTTTTGACCTTAAATAAGCTTCAAAATCATGTTGATGGTTCATCACATGTTTCTGCACCATGTAACGTCAGGGAGAGGGTCGGATCACAGCGTTACATAAGTGTTCACTTCAACGTACAAGCTTTCAACACATAGACCTGAGCTGTTCTGTTGGAATAATAGCCAGAACTTTTTTTTGGCAGAATATTATGATGTCACAGTCAATTCGGACAACGCGAAAAGGGCCAAGGCTATCACCGACGTGTAGACGTAGAAAAAGACATGAGCAGCTTGTTGAAAGCGTCTCTAAAAGGCACATAACTTTTATCTGTTTAAAAACAAAGAGGGTGAAGTTTTTACCTTCCAGGAGCTCCTCGAAGTCGTCGACAAAAAACTCTCTCAGCGGCGGCCGTTTGGGTCTCTTCAGAGTGTTGACGAGCTGCTGGATTTTGGCCGAAACTCTGCTGCTGACTGGAACACCTGCAGAGGACGAACACACGTTAACGTTAAGTCCAACACTGAACTCTTACTTGTTGCTTTCACAGGTGCTCGTGCGAGGAGAGTTGTGGCTTTTTTTACATTCGGCCGAGCGACAGTCTGAGTGCAATCCTGCTGCTTCTCCTTTCAAACACAAAAACATCCCCAAGTTTTTAATCTACATGAAAGTGGCCTCGAGTGAGCAATCAACAGAACCGCCGCTGAACACGACACTCGATGTGAAGATGGCATACGAGATGAGGTGTGGGTACAAATTGCTCTTTGATTAAGGCTGATTTTAAACCCGGCCGGCACAGATTGTGGAGCTTTAAGACGCAGAGGTGAGATGAAGCGGAGCGTCTGGCACAATGTACGGTGAAACCCTGTAGAGGCAGGTGGTGTATGTCTCCAGATTTTCATTCATGTCTCCCAGTCCTCTGGTGGTTTTTCTTCACCAAGCTGTGGTGGAGAAATCACAGACAGAATCAACATTTATAGGAAGTTTCTCCTGACTTCCTTAAAAAACTGAAAATGTCGAGTGAGAAAACATTCCTGGACCCGTCCCTTCATCCGTTAATGGGATCTATTCTGGGCTGAGACTCGTCCTCCATCCAGAGGAAAGTGAATTATACTTTGAGCGTCTTCTCTACCAATCTTACAGGTGTTAGCTATAGCTACTCAGCAATAACCTCTCTCCTTTTCTTATTTCCTTTTAACCTGACCAGCATCTCAGATTTCTCACTAGGGGCGTCTCGATATACCGATAATGAGAATTAAATATTGATATTGTGACGATAACACACACGTGATTATATCATGTAAATAATCCAGCGCCTCTTAAAATCATTTCCGATTCTTTCCGTTCTCACGTTGTCACAGTAGGAGCCTGACCGATATGCAATTCTTGGGGCCGATGGCTGATATTAGGAAGTCAAAATTTCTGATATCAGCCGATAAAATCTCCTTTAAGGTTCCTAAAATGTAAAAAATATAATAATAATAATAAAGAAAATATCCCTCTGCTTTTAAAAAATGATCAAGTAAAATAATATAGATAAAGACAAGGACTCCTTTTACATTTTCGTGGCAGAGATCTGGTGTGAATCTGATGATATGTTGCATACGTATTGTTTTAGAGGCCAGTTATAGAGAAATGAATCCAAACAAAAGATGAATGAGGCCAAAAATAATCCTTACGGAAAGTTAATACGTTGAGATGTAGAAACTATTTCAGGGAACACGCAGACGGAAGCCAAATCTCTGCCCGCACACAGTGAATCTGAGGTTAAATCCTCAGAAATCTACAGACCTATTGTAAGCAACATAATGCAGAGATTAATAATCTGTGATGAAATCCTCTCAGCGTTCAGATAGAGAGCCTCAGCTTTGTTGTGTCTCTTTCAGCCAATAAGCTGCCATCTGTAAACTCTGGCAGCCGATCTGTCGAGCTGCTTCGCTCTGAGCTGCGTTCAACGTCTCCGTCCACGGCGGCATCGATCGTGTCTGATGAATGAGTCCGTCTGCTGCGGCTGCGAGTCCCTCCAGAGAAGAAATTATCAAACTACGAAGCAAGAAGACCTCGATGGCCTCAGAAACATCTGGATTCATCTTTACTGATGATGAAAAGCATCTAAATCTGACCACGACAAGACCACCGACATAACAAATGAATATCGGTGACCAAACCATCAGAGGAACTCACCGTCTCCGGTCTCCATCAGCTCCGCGTTGCCGTACTTGGGCGTCTGTCTCTGGGCCGCGTTGCCGGCGCCGGGGGCTCTCTCCACCTGGATCCCGTCGGTGGCGGTGTTGTTGGTGTAGCCGGTGACATCTGGAGGGGCAGAGTGGTTCTCTGTGACGTGAGAAAACGAGGGGGGAATCGAGGAGGGCATTAAGGTCCGGTTAGTTCCCCCACACCCCCAAAACATCCTGGTGTTAATTATCTAGTTTAAATAAATGCCCCGATGTTACGATACATCGAGTACTTTCAAACTAATGTAATTCCTTTTCTTTTTTTACTTCATGTTCATTTGTATATCTTTTTTTAGAAATATTTTTGGGCCTTTTTCTTTTCTTTATTAGATAGAACAGCTGAAGAAGACCATCCAACCTGACCGGCTGGACCGGCCCCAGCGGGAAGAGAGTTGGGCTAAAACATGCTAATCCATCTTGGTTTAAGGCTGCTCCTGGCTAATCTGGTCACAGGAAAAGGAAGTGGACAAAATGGGACTCAGCCAGGACAAATAATGTGAAATCAGAGACTGTCGTGCCCACAGAGACCCGTCTCCACCTACAGCTACAGCTGGACGAGGGGAGGTGGACTCTGTGTTTGAAACATCGATGCTTGTTGCTCACACACAGTCACAGCTGATGGACAGAGCTTCCCGGATGTTGAACTTTTGATGTGAAGATGTCGACCATCTTGTTGCTGCTGTTTACGTTCACCCTGACGCAGATTCATATTTCTATATGAATAACTGTTTATATGTTCTGTCATTTATGCAGCATGAAGGAGTTTCGTTATACAACCCTGTGTTGTATGATGACGAATGAATTACCTTGAACCTTGTCAGAGTGACAGGGAAAGGGATGGAGGGGGACGACATGCAGCCTCCGCACATCAGACGCTTCACCAGCCGACCCACATTTATACATCTATCGAACCATCTATACAGGTAGCACTTAGAAACTGAATGTTAATGAAGTTGATTGGAAACATGCAGCTAAAACACACAGAAGTGTTTAGCAGAAGTTAAAAAATAAATGAATAATATTTGAGGTTGGATGATCTATCACTGAATTCCTGCAAAGAAACCTTCCGCAAAATGATGTCTGGGCCTTGTTGATCCGACACACTTCACAAATATACAGAGAAAATCCACCAGAACCAGCATCTAAACCCCTTCCAGAACCCTGCAGCCATTCCCTCACAGATCACCACCACATAACTGTGACGCCTGCGTTTCTCTGAGGAGAAAAAAACCCACTTCATTCCCATCAACACCCACACCTTAACATCCATTTTTAGGTCGTTTCTCCCTTAATTTTGTGCTACAGTTAGGCTGTTTCAGCTCATGTGGTGCGCCTGATGTTTCAAAGCTCCCACCATGCCTCCAATTCTTCACATTTACGTACTTTCATGAGGCTCAGCTGCTGTTCAACAACATCAAACGCAGTTTACTGTTCTGCCCTGGGGATTCTTTACTTTGAGTGGTCGGAGCATGAAATGATGTAGGGAGGAAGATGTGTTGTGAATCTAAATAGGGACGAGTGTAGGAGCTGCCTGCCGTGTCGTTTACCGTCCTTCGGCTTTCAGCGCTAAATACTGTATTTATGTTCTGCCTGCAGTTGTATGTTCTGTGTGCCATTTGCATTAACATTGTTAGCATGCTAAGATAGATCTCATATTCTCTGGTTACTGGTTGTAAGCTTCTCTGTGGTGCATCGTGGAAAAACATTGTCTTTCTTTTTTTAATCTGGCGATTGGGTGACAAAGGTGGATCTCATCCTGTTCAGGTTTAAAAAATGTTGCATGATTTGGCACTTTCTGCACTGCAAAGTCATCTTTTAGGAGGAAACAGCACCAAAAAAAAGCCAATAAAGTGACTTTGCTGGTGTCAAACTGTTTGTTTGTTAACCCAAAACTATTCAAAAGTTTCTCATTACAAATAAAATGTGTCCAAATGGTCTCTTTTTTTAACTATTCCAAACTCTAGACTAACTGGGACACTGTACTGCCTAGAAAATAAACTGCATAATATCAAACATGCGTGATGATAAACCATCATTCTTAAAGATGAAATAAAGAAACTTTAGAGATGAAGTTCATCAAATGACCGTGAAAAAATAGGGACACATTTATGCAGAAATGAACTAAAAGCAGAGGGTGAAGATAACAGAAACCCTGAAAACTCCATATTTCACTTCAAGTGATCAATCAGGTGTGGAGGATGCACCACACTACTTTTGAAAACATCCTGAGAGGTCACCACTCCAGATGATTTAAATGCGAACCCCTCGACTCTCCGCTCAGCTGCTGAAATCAAGGACCAGAACATAAAGGAGATCAAACTACTTCACAGCGTCAAGGTTTCCCACAGTGAAAAGGCAGCAGAGCGAGTTACATGTGAACGCTTCGACTCTGAGTGCTGCTCATGTACACAAAGAACCCACTTCTCCATCATCATCAGGCTCTAATTCAATCCACTAATGAGTGTTTCTTTAAAAAAAATCAAGCTATTTGACAAGCAAAGGGTTTTAAAATGACTCAACATGTTATAAAAGTAACCTCGCTCACATTGACTCTTAATGTCTCATTGTGACGTGAATGAATCATTTTCATTTCGACTGTTTGCTGCGTGTTTTCATCCAATAACAACCTTCAAGCTGTGAATGGAAAAGATGTTGACTGAAGCTGTAGTTGCAAGAAAGTCGTGGTGGTTTCATTTTAGTATATAACATAACATTTACTTCAGAATGATACGCTGAAGCAGAAAATAATACCATCTAGCCTTCCACTCTGATCTCCCTCTTACTTAATATTTCATCATCCTTTTGTTCTTGGTGGGAGATGAAGTGGTTGCATAAGGACTCTTAGATAAGGTACAAATACATTTACACACCATACTTACTTTGTACAGCGTGCATTATTGATTCAACCTTAATTTATACTAAAAAAGAAGACTTTTAAACCAAAATGGCACCCAAATCTTACTGTGCTGTGGCTAAATTTCTTTTTTTTTTGGCCTATAGCTGTATGACAACATTTTGATGCGCTGAGATGATTTTGGAAAAGTTTGTTCTCTTCTATTCACGTCATGTATCTTCCAATAAAGTCGACTAAAAATTGAGCTGGAAGGCTGAAAACAGAGAGACATGTAGCGGGAGGAAAACAGAGAAAGTGTAGAAGAGAGAGGGAGGAGATGATTCCCTGCAAAGCGCCGAGCCAAAGCCAGCGAGACCAAACAGAATTCTTTCTCCAGACATGGACTGCATATCAATACTGCAGCACACAGCACAGGCATGCTAATTACCGTAGCACGCTGCGTATCCTGTCTCTGCAACATCTGGGCCGTCTGTCGGAGCTACACCGATCCAGACGTGCTACTCTCTGTAGTCGCGTAGTTGTTTATCTGTCCGGGAATGTGTGTGTTTGTGTGTGTGTGTGTGTGTGTGTGTGTGTGTGTGTGTGTGTGTGTGTAGCAGTGACCTCATCACAGTGTATTTATGATGATGTGTGACGGGGAGAGGGAATATCAGCCCTGAGCTGAGGAGGATGATGAATGCCTCCTTCACCGCTGGAATACCAATCAGGCCTGGCCGAGGGAGCTGATTCAGGGACGGGACACTTACATCTCGCCGCGGGGGGTCAAGGCGGGTTTAAAGGTGGACTGATGGTTATAGATACTGTTGCTGAAAGGTCACAGGTTCAAACCCCGTCAGGGCAAATGTCTCCCATCACCTCCCGTAGGTCTTGTTAAGTGAGTCGGCCAATAAAGACATTTTACTGTATGTTTTCTCTACCAGCATTAAAAAGATGACTTAATGTTTAGTAGAAGTGTAGTTCAGTAGTGTGATAACGGTTTTACCACCACATAAAGCTGCAGGGAGAAAGTGGGGGTGTTGATGCAAACTTAAAGTCAAAGTCAAAGTGGAAAAAGAAGTTCTTCAAGTGCCGAAAACTCAAATTTCACTGACATATGGACAGATTTTTCTGCAGATGGGGATCATGATTTACACCTGAAAGCTGGACCTTGTGGTGAAATTGTTTTGTCAACTTCATCCGGTAGTTTTCGGGAGCTTTTCGTGCCAAACCAAGTCTAAAGGATGTTGTCATCCTCCATGTAGCTTGTAAAGGAACAGACCTGAGACACATTTAATGAAAACTCTGAAAAATATGCCACAAAATCATTCAGATCCCCTTCCAATAGTCTGTGCCGAATAGACAGAAAGCTGAGTGAGTGAGAAAACTCGACCTCAAGACAAAGACGGCAGGTTTTGCAAAACTTGTGGGGGAAAAACCTGCAGCGAAAAACCTCTCTCATCAGCGTTATGAGACACCTGATGAATAACATCCAGGAACCTTCTGTTGCTCCCAAACTGCTGAACTGTTACTCCTCAGAGACCACAGTTTATTCCCCTGGCAGATATACAGCATCGACAGGGGAGGCTGAGCTACGGCGAAATCCCGACGGGCCTCATCCAGACGGCAGCCTTAATTACACTGAGTACGGGAACAATTCCAGCACCGTGTTAATGGATTTGGGGTATATATTTTTTCTGACAATGATGAATGGCTGATTAAAGGTCTGGTCTTAAGACTTTTTGCTCATTGTTCACTTCATCGTGGATCGCTTTGTATTCTCGAGCAATCTAGAAGAAACGGAGGGAGCCACTTCAACAAATGAGCGTGTCAGCAGCTGCCTTTTCACATGTCAGGCAGCGAGTTAGCTGACGGGGTCGTTGGGTTTAGCTCTTAACATGTAGAAGGAATAATTCTCAGGTCAAGGTTTTTAAGGGTGTTTTCACACCTGTAGTTAAGTTCATTTGGTGTGAAACACGGGAATAAACACCAGGAGTCACATCAGATTCTGAGCTGTTCACCGACGGGAGGAGAGCTCACAGATTACTATTTAACTTCTGGGATTAAAAAGTGGATTTATCTTCACTCCTGTTTATCAACCTGACTGCAGCAGTGATCCGCGGAGATTGTCGGGTGTTTCTGTTCTGTAATGTTGACTGCTGACTGGAGCTGGAGGGGAAATGTACTTTACTTCATGAACGTAACGTTACAGAGAAGAGAGGGGAAGAAGAAGAGAGAGAACCAGAGTGATTGCAACTTCATACATCGATCTTCGGGGTGGGAATACTCCTGGTTTTTAAACAATTCCTCTAAATGAGCGATGTGTGAAAGTCTGGCTGTTGATAAGGACCAGACAAAAGCAGGGGTTGAATTCAGTGATACAGTATTCAGGATTTCAGGTAGCAGATATTAAGAATACTGCAGAAAATTACAGACCAACACAAAACTAAAAAGGAGGAAGCAGGCAGACAGCCTACATTCCTCTACCATCTGCTTTCTGGCTCAGATGAAAAGCCGTTTTGAAAGCAGATTGCCTCTGGCTGAGCAAACAACTAAAAACATGCTGCATAATTAGCCAAATCAATACACGACACCAAACAGAGTAACCTTGAAAAGAGGGAAAAGCTGCTTTCTAGCCTCTTTATAAGCATTGTTGATTCTCCTCATCAACAATTCACACTCTAAAAAGCTGTGAGCTCCAGCTTTTTTTCTTCAGATCTTAACAAACAAAAACACAACGCTCTCATGCATCTACAACGAAGCTCAATGCTATTCCTGGTTGAGGTTAGCATTGAAATATTTTTCTCAACATGAGAAAGCACAAATTTCATCAGCACGGAGGGAAAAAGAACGAGAAGGCACGACTTCAACAGCAAGCAGATGACGGAGAGGGGAAAGATACGACATCCCCGCCCGGAGCCGAGGGATGGCAGGAGACTGACGCTTGCTCCTCGGGCTCTCGGCCAGCCATGCTCCTGACTCGACTTACCGGAGCGTCGTGGCCCAGAGTTTCCATTCTCTACCAGACCAGCTGGCACTGCCCTCCTCCTCCTCCTCAAGGAGAGGTGGGATAAAAGGCCTGCATGTGAGGAACAAGAAGGGAGGGGGGGGGGTCTTGAAAAGTGCCGTCAAGCCTTGTGTCATTCAGGAGCCTCGCTTCAGAGCGCAGTGAAGTTACAAAATACACCTCATACTTATAAAACTGGACACACTATAATGATCTATAACCTGGTATTTAAGTTAAAGCAAAACAATCAAGACACTGAGAGTGTAGTTCAGTTCAGTGCTCAGTCTGCAGGGTGCTTGAGATTAAAAATATTTCAACTTTCATCAAATGAGCACCATCTGTCTCTGAAGGGGTTTTCAATAATCACATAGCAACGGCACAAACAAACACTTTGTGTTATCTTAAAACAAAAGAGGCGACAAACACAGCGTGCTCTATTGAACCCAAACTGAGCCAGAAGTCAAACATAACAACCGGATTGTCCGCAGCGATCCTGCAAGAGATCTGCAACCTGCGGGAAAATGTGGCGGGATGAAAGGAGCGGTGATGGATCGGAGAGAACAAAAAAAGTTATCTGCAACGAGCAGGCGGAGCTGTTCTGATAAGAGTCGAATGAGAAACGAGGCTGGAATGAGGCAGTATGGGAAACGATCACCTTTAAGTATGAACACGCGCGCACACACACACACACACACACACACACACACACACACAGTGAAAACACAGGAGAGCTCGGCTGCTTCGGCCTTGAACGAGGAAATGAGAAACAGAGCTGTAACCCACGCGTGTTCACACCGCTGAGGATTTCCTCTGAGATAAACATGAACTCAGTCAAACAACGAGAAGAAAAAGACTCAATGAAACATGACAGCAAATTGAAAATGAACAACAAAATAATAAGATTTAATATGTAGCCTGCTTGAACGAGAACAGACGAGGCTGCCAGGACCCTGAACAAACGACTGAAGTACACCAAAAGTACATTTTGTCTGATTCTGATGTTTGTGAACCAGAACCGTGGACTCGTCTTTCTAACACAAAGTGTTTATCGTGTTTGGATCGGCTCGTCAAACAGTAGAGTTATAAGGTTATAACTGTTTTTCATATATATTAGCCGTTTCAGTGGAAACGTCAGAAATTCAAAAAAGAAAAAGACATTTTACACTTTGCTGAGGCATCGAACCAAAAACTTGAAATGAAAACATGAAATCTGTGTGATATACATGAAGCAGACCACATCATCATCTTTTAATAACGTCTTATTGTTGTGCCCTCGTCTCTTCCAGTAGTTTAATGGCACCCAGCTGATGGATTGGCTCCACCAACTGCTTCCCCCCAAAACTCCTAATATTTACCAAAGAGTCGTGGATGGAAACGTGCAGTAATCAAAACTTTCTTTCACTCAAGATGTTTTTGGGGAAACATGGTGAAAATATGAGTTAAATTTGGAAGGAAGCCTGTTTAAAGCCTGTGAACGCCTCCCTCCTGGTCAAACACTGCACAGCAGCCTGGTCAGTGACTTAAAGCTTCAGCACGTGAGGGGCTACGCTAACAAGACGCTAACTACGCTAACTACATCACAACAATGTCATGTGTTAAAACTTGTATGTTGAAGTAAACATGTATGTAAAGCTGTGATCCGAACCTCTCACTGAAGCTTCATGGTGCAGAAGCAAGTGACAGAGACGCTGTTCACCCTGTCACAAGACACTGTGCCGTCAACATGATGTTGCAGCTGATATTTAAGGTAAAAAAGTTACATAATGTTGCTTTAAACTTTCAAAATAAAGTTTGCCAACAAACAGTTCACATATTATGGCAGATTAAGACTTTCTGACTGTTATTAACGTTGTGAAACAGTCGTGGTTTGGTCAGGTTTCTGCACAAAAACGAAAAAAATAATACTTTGGCTTAAAATGACTTCGTTCATACAGGTCACTTATGTTACGTCATTTACTTGCATTAATTTACTTATGCAACATAACATAAACAAATCAATCTTGACCCCTGGTCGG
The DNA here is from genome assembly GCF_040436345.1 of Pagrus major. NCBI lineage: Eukaryota > Metazoa > Chordata > Actinopteri > Spariformes > Sparidae > Pagrus > Pagrus major. The sequence goes on from NC_133235.1 coordinate 29,626,130, forward strand.
GATACAAACTCTGGAAAGGTCCGGTGTACGACCCATCCTACCACCCGACCGGCCCCTGACTCAGACTCATCTTCCCTTTATAGTTAGAGGATAACAAGCGCAGGGCCACTGACCAGGCTGCGTATCTGACCCGGTATGAGTGAGACCGGGCGGCCTCAGTCTTTCTTACAAGACCTTTGAGGGTCCCAGACGCTCCCTTCATCCACTATGACAGACTACACAAGATAAAACAACCATTGTTTGCACCCAAATCAAGAAACAATGATGTTAATTCACTGAAATGTTGTATTATTTATACAATGAACCAGAACTAGTTGTAGTCATTTCAAGGCGCAGATGGACGGTCGTCACCTCAGGAGCTGCTCTTAAATTTTCTCCTGCTGTTCATTTCTTCTGAATTAATTCTGCCTCTGACTGATAAAATATTCAGACGCAGGTGTTATTCCCGTATCGTCTCCATCTTCCTCATTTTATTCTTCGAAGCAGACTGAGTGCCGTTCTAGCCACACGCCTTCGGGCAGCTGCTCCCTCTGAGACGTCTTTCTGACTTTGCTAATTTGAGACCGCAGGGGAACGATGACACAGGAAATCAGTGGAAAACAGACCCGCGCAAACAAAACTAGCTAACCAGCAGCGTGCACAGACCGTCTCCTGTCACATGTGAGCAGTGGAGGAGCTGAACGCTGGCTGGGCGGAGCTGGCGGGGGCTCCTCTCTGTGTCCGTCCATGCATTATCTTCAGAGCTGGATACCAACAGAGCCAGCATGAAAACAAAACCTGTCGCCGACAGAGCGTTTAGACACGACGCCACCTCAGCAGATAGCAGCAGCCGGGCAGTTTTTTCACTTTTAAGTGTGTGCTGTAGGTTTGAACCAGTTACAGGAACCTCCACCCTGCTGCTGGTGTGAGTATGATGAGGAGCTCACAATCTGTCCTTTAGTTTGGATGTTTTTATATTTTTCTTTTTTATATATGCACCGCAAACAATCTCGCAATTACTTTATTATTTCTATAGGTGAGTGAAAACAGTTATATTCTCAGTATGAGCGTGCCAGACTGTCATCCTTGTTGCTGAACATTTCTGGGTGACAGTGAAAAACAAAACATCTCTACAGCAAGGTTCAATTGAGAACTTGTGAAAGAAGCAGTTCAGTCATCATCTCCTCCCTCCATGTTGATATAAAGTCAGGTGAAGTCTCGTAGTCCACAAAACATTTCTGGAGCTTCACAGTAAAACAGCGTCGCAGCGTTCTCCTAAACAACTGAAGTAGCTTAAAAAAAACAACCAAAAAAACATAAAATGGCTCCGTACAGCTCTGAGATCCCAAACAGCTGAGCTCATACACCCACTTCAGACGGGGTCCACGCTAACGCTTTCAGCTTAGCAGCTACAGTCAAGATTTCAACGTGATAAAGGGTCTAAAACACATTTTTTAAAATTAATTTGGGATCTCTGGGCTTCTGAACAGCCATTTTATGTTTCTTTCTCAGCTGTTTAGCAGAACACTGCAACACTGTTCTGCTGTGAAGCTCCAGAAATGTTTTGTGGACGACGATACTTCACCTGACTTTCCATCGGGAGGAGATAATGACTGAATTTTCATTTTTGGGTGCACTTTTCCTTTAAAATACACTACTGAAAATTAGTCAGGGATATTGGGATATGGGAGCACGGATACGCATTTTATAAGTCAAATAAAATGTGTTGCATTATTTTTTTTTGTCACAAAACAATAAAACTTCAGGTATGTCACAGAATAAACAGTTAAGTGAAACAGAAATATCTAGTTATGCTACTTCTTTGGCTAAATAATTAATTTAAAGACAAAAGAAAAATACATACAGGGCCGTTTCCTTCTCCTGAAACGTTTATGTTGTTTTACAGGATAGTGACAAAATATCAGTTACTGTATTTCTTTGGGCTTTAAAGTCAGAAAAGTTTATTCCAATCTTTGATTTCTTGTGTTTGTCTGACACCATCGTGATTCTGACTGACTGATGCTTCAGTCACAAAAAAACACATCTGTGATGTTTTATTCAGAGGACGTTGATCTGTGGAAAAGGAGAATCAACAATACTAAATACAAAGAATGATGTTTTTTTGAAGAGGAAAGAAATGGAAGAATAGTTTTCTTTAATTTTATAAAGATAACGTTGAGTTTAAACTGGAATGCAGAGCCCAAAGTCATCAGACTCATGGAGCGGTATAGCACAGTATAGTTAAGTTTTTGTTGGTTGTTGAGGTACCAGAGTGATTTCTGATAGCAGGACAGGTCACAGACACAGACTGCAGTTAATACAGGAAGCAGAGGAACTGTAAAAACCTGCATTTACACCGTGAACACACGGATACGACCCTCCAACTCAACACACTTAACCAGCTGACATCTCCAGTTCACACATTTAAACTTCAAAGACTCAAAGCCCACACACACACACACACACACACACACACACACACAGTCCCTCCCAGCCAAACAACACACTTTTATTAGAAACCTCAACAGCCTACAACTAAATAAACTCTGGTTTATTTAGGGATCTTCACACATCTTTGGAGGATTCAGGTCTTCAGCAAAATATAGAAGAGTTTAAGTGTATTTATAGTATTATTATTGTATTTATATTGTGTTTCTTAGAAAGCTGAAAGTTGGATAAAATGTAATATATATGACAGACTGTATCAATAACACTGGTGTTGAGATGTTTTTGAGACGATATCTCGAAGGTTTTTTATTTTCATATTTCATGATTTTTGTTGTGCAAACTTTATCACCTGATTGTCTGCGATATTCAAAAGAAAGCTACAACTCAGATAAACTTCACGATGGACTGCAGTGATGGTTCAGAATCCACATTTTTAGAAAGTCATGATCTTTATCTATGTATCCATGTCTTCTTTTATGTGGAGCACTTCTGATGATGTGTTTAAATCTCCGTTATGCAGAGCTGTCTGATCCTTTTGTTATCTAGGTTTGTGTAAAGCGCTGTGAAACTGCCTCAGTGTTTGAATTGTGCCATAAATAAACTCTCTTTGCCTTTTGGGATTGAAGCTGTAGTTTAAATTAGCATGAAAGCAGCACCGTATTAAAACCTCCTCACCTTCCTGTTTGTGCATGTCGTCCTGCTGGATGAACAGGCCGGCCTTCCTGCCAGACACAATCTTAAACACCTTTAATCAGCTAATTGAGAAGCTAAATGTGACATTTCATGAGATGTAATCTGATCCGGTCTGTATTGTCTAATTCTGACGTCAAATTTGTTTGGGTTTTTTTGCAGCTTGGTCTGCTGGTTTCATGCAAAGATCCATTTTGGAAGTAAAATAATCCTCTCCTGTGCATCATATCACGTTATGTCCTGTGTCACTTCTCGTGTTTTCGTGACAAAACGCAGTTTGGAGACCAGACAGACTCGTCAGGGGTTTTCCTTCTGGTGAAAGATTTTGTCACTGACCAGTCATGTGTGCAAAAACCATGATGACTTCAAGAGTCCTGGTTAGGATACAGAAAGTTGTGTAGCGTTACCAAGGTTGTCTCAGATATCACTGAGGTTCTGAGAGTAGTTGAAGGGTGTCTGAACTTTGCTAAAGATGTTTGCGTTTGGCTGAGTACCTCTTTTTTATGCTTAGGTTTTCTGAAGTTTGCTAAAAGTAAAAAAGGGGGTTCAAGTTCAAGACTTGGCTGAAGCTTCTTGCTTTTTTCCTAAATGTGTCTGAAATTTCTAGATTTTGGTAAATGTGTCCAGCAGGAGTTGACTAAAGGTCTCTGGTCTTCATGATGGGCGCCCTGCAGTGGCACTGACTGGGCTTAAACACTGGGGGGTATTGTGTGATCATGTCACGTTGTGTGAAGAGTGACTGCTCCAACCGAGTTTGGGCCGACGACTTCATCAACACATCCGCGGTTGTTGTGGCTGCATCACACATTAGCCTGATTTTTGATTAACATGATTTCGTGTTACCTTTCCAGAGCCGCGTTTTCGAGCAGCTGTTTAAAGAAATCTTGTTTCATGACATTTTAATTGAGGCTTACTTCAGTCGGGCTTGCAGCTCCAGACCAGCTCTGCTGTGATGATGACATACAGTCGTAACGCTGCATGAACCTTTTTAGTTCTCTTCTGTGGCAGCAAACACAACACACAGGCTCACAGTAACTACCAGCTGCAACCTTAAGTTATCTGGACACTTTATAGCACTAAAGTAACTTACAACCACTCGAAGGCAGCGTGCCCTCGCCATGACGTTACCACCTTATTACCATAACACCTGGAACAGAAGGTCAAAAAGTCTCGGTGTCCCCTCTATTCATGGCTTAAGCTCTCAGGAGTTTGTTAAGTCTGTCTGGACTTGGCTGAAAATGTCAGGATGCAGCTAACAACTTGTGCATGTTGCTGAAGGTGTCCAGATTTGCCTAACGGTGGTGTTAGTTGGTTTAGGGTGTCAATTCAATTACCTGTCTTGTGGTGGTGGTGGTGGTGGTGATGGTGATGGTGGTGGCGGTTGTGGTGGGCGGAGATGTGGACGTGTTGGGCCAGGACGTCGGCCAGCCTGCCGCCGGCCGCCCCGCTCCCCCCGCTGCGCGTGGAGGAAGAGGAGGAGGAGGCCGTGGAGGAGGTGGTGGTGGTGGTGGAGGAGGTGCCGTGGATGGCCCGGCTGATCCAGTGCTCCATGCTGATGCTCCCCTCCCGGCTGGACGAGGTTCCTCCGCCCCCTCCTCCGTCCTCTTCTTCGCCGTCTCCGCCCTCCTCTCCATCGCCTTCGCCCTGTCCCTCGCCCTCTGAGCCCGAGGAGGTATCTGAGGAGGATGAATATGGAAGAGGAGGATGAGTATATAAAACAGAGACGCAATAACAACATTTACAAACTGTGGACTATGGAAACATCTTTCAATATGAAGGGGAAACAAACAAACGTCAGGTTGAATCCAATCCCGATTGGTTTATAATGAGCTATATTTAGAGACAGAAGGAAAAATCATATCTATATACGTCGCAGTTTATCGTCTGTAGGCTGGAAAGACTTCAGCTCCCATCTGTTCAGAGTCGCCGCAGGGGGGCTGGAGTAAGGTTCGGCTGTGAAGGCTAAACTCTGTGTGTGTTTTGCATGCGATTTCCATAATGCCTTTGGCTACGAGACTGATAGTGGTGATACGAATAACAACAGCAGCTGACCCAGTTCTCACACACACACAGGTGCTGTGTCCGTGTGTGTGTAAGTGTGTATTGTTGTGGCAGGGCAGACACACAATAAACCGACGACAACAATCACCCAAACAAAAAGAAGCAGGTTTATTTCTCATGACTGAGTGAAGATACAGTTGGAGTCAGGTGCAGACGGGGTGAAGTTTAGTCCGTTACCTTCACTAAAGTTGTGGATTTCTCAGGTTTGATATTGTTGGAAACATTTGGGATAATATATAACAAAGATCTACCTGTTTTTATGCAGAAATCTTAAATTTTACATCTTTAAATGAGGTCAAAACTTGGATAATTTTGTCTCCTAAAACTTTAGGCCTTAGCCACCCATGCAGATAATCCTCCCCTTTTAAAGAATGAATCAGTTTAATAATTAAGTTTAAATGCTGGAAGTAACTTTTTATATTCCCTGTTCGGTCTCTTTAAACTTTGTGACATTTATGGTTTGTTATGACATTTCCAGTTCGCGGTCTCGACATGTGAACTACCACGGTGCTTTGCTGACATGCTTAAATGGCAAATCAATGTCTCGGTGTCAGCAGGACCCCGAAGAGGCTCCCTGTGACAAAACACAAACATGTTGACAAAAAGAAGACGCTGCCGGGCAACACGGGGATCTCAAGAAACAAACACAAGCAAACACACAAAGAGGAAAGAGAGCGAGAGCGAGAGCAGCTCTTCATAACGCTGGAATATATTTGATGATGTGTTGAGAAAATTGACAAAATGCAGCTGTGAAAATCAGTCAGAAGCCAATAAAGAGCACATCAGAGTCCTCGCTCGCCTGTCATCTCTGCACGATACGACACGCTGCTCGGCAACACGCGACTCCGCTGTCCTCGGGTGAACCTCACTGGCTGCCAGACAGCCCTGTGTGTGTGTGTGTGTGTGTGTGTGTGTGTGTGTGTGTGTGTGTGTGTGTGTGTTAGTGCTTTTACAGCTCCCCGAGGACGTGCGCTTTCTAAATCTGCAAGATGGACTGTGTGTGTCGAGACAGCTTGTTTATCGTGCTTTGTGTAAAATGGCAAAAATAAAAAACAGAAATCCTGTGAATACTGTGTACGACTGTGTGTGTGTGTGTGTGTGTGTGTGTGTGTGTGTACATGCAGTACTTCTGTGTATTACGCCTCCACAGTACACAAGCTGCATATGAACATGGTGTGTATGTAGAAAATGTGTGTGTACATTTATGAAGGATTTATGTCAGCGGTTGTTGATCGTTGTGTCAACAAATGTGTTTGTGTGAGACATTTATGTTTATTATAAATATTATTGTTGTATTTTTGAGCAACAAAAGTATCTAATATTAAATGTACTGAAGTATCGAAAGTAATTTTCTGTAGTTAGGAATCGAGAGTATAAGTAAAAGTAAATTATAGTACATGTATGTATATACTTACTGATGGACTGTAACTAAGTAGATTTACTCAAGTACTGTACTTAAGTACAATTTTGACTTATTTTCCTTCATTATTTTCATTTTTTGCTACTTTATACTTCCACTCCACTACATTTTAGAGGCAAACTTACTCCACTACATGTATTTAATAACTAGTTACTCGTTACTTTACATATTGCAGACTGCATCGTTATTTTGAATGAATTATTAATTTAATTATCAGATAAATGAAAAAGAAATTCAATAATTCTGAATATTTGATCCCATGATGGACTGATAATCAGCACAAGTACCTCAAAGTTGTAGTACTTGAGTAAATGTACGTAGTTACAGACCATCACTGCGAACATCAGCCCCATTTCTGAAGTTATTTCCCAAAAATAACTGTTTTAAATATTACTAACATGGCTGTTTTTAGATTGCATCGCAGTGTAAATATGAGCTCATCCATCTTTATTTAGTTTTGGTTGAGTTGGAGAAAAAAGAGAGGATGGAAGGAGGAAGAGCGGCAGGAGGGAAGGTAAGATGGAGGGATGGACGTATAGAAAAAGATGAAGTGATGACAGTCGCTGATGGAGAAGAGAGTCGTAACTTGGACGCCTTCAAGAGGAAATCGTACAGTTTGTCAAACATCACGAGGCAGCCGTGTTTGTACCATCTGCTTTGACCCAATAAAACACCCTCATATTTAATCTGTGGCTGTTGGTCTAAATCACGCCTCGTTCAGCGGATCTCTGTGAAGCTCGACCCTGCAGCCAGAGAAATAATGGCCTCATTAACACCCTCGTTAACTGACACCGGCGCCATAAAAGACATGGATGGCTGCCCTCGCCACACGCCCGGGGACACATCCTGCTTTGCACGCTACAGGGATGAAAATTGACTGGAGGATGCATCCAGTGCACATTTAAAGACAAGTGATATCCATCTTAGACGTATGCCAAATGTTCATCACAGATGTCAGAAGAGCTGGCGGGAGGTTTGGCTCAGAAACAGGGATGTGAAATGTGACTGCTGTATCTAGTTACGATGAATGAATCCTGTAGTTTCATTCTTCTGGGTCCTGACCTTTATGTGGAAGCCACTTGACACACACCACCCACCCAAACACCACTGCAGACCAAGTACACCCCCTCATGACAACAGCACTCCCAGCAAAAACTGCTCAGGAATGACCTCGAGGACCGTGAGGAAGAGCTCAAGGCATCAACATGTGAGAGGAGAGTTTTTTGTTTCCCTTACCTGGTGGTGTGTAGGCATCCATTGAGGTCTGGACCACCAGCGACCGCCGCTTCGAAGGCATCGGCACCGCCATCTTCCTCTCCTTGTGCTTGGCGAGGGCGGCCTGCACCGCCTCAGTGTGCACATCTACAGACACACACACAGGAGACGTCAGGGGGGGATTTAACTTTGAGAAACATTTAGTTACAGCCTGAAAGTGATGACCTTCGTTTTATTAAAACTGAATCCATAGCTGAGCGTTTTCCAGATACTTTATATTAGTGTTGGCAATCCTCAAGTCGCCTGTCAGAGTGAGCAATTGATTTCCTCTCATTTCTGAATAGGAAGAAAGTCATCCTCGAGAACATTTGTGTGAGATTGATAACCCATCACGTCTGCGTTATTGCTGCTGTGAGATTAACTGTACCAGACTGTAGTAAACTGGCCAACATTAATGTACTGTATCCCCCAAAATGTAGTACATGGGTTACAGCACACTGCTGAGGTCTTTTAATATCGGTCACACAAAATGAAAATATAAATGGGCAGAAAATAAGAAACATTTTTGCTCTTAAACACATTTTAAAATATTCAAAAGACATGAACTCAGTGGTGGAAAGCAACTGAATACATTTACTCGAGTACAGATTTGAGGTACTCCGTATTTTAAAAGCATTTATTGAACTTTTTGCTCCTCGACATTGATCTGACAGTTACAGTCAGCTGTCTGTAAACTGGTTATAAACACACGATAAACACATCATATAAAACACGTTATCATATATGGAAACCTTTGGAGCTTCTGACCCCTCAGAACGAGACGCTGTCAGCCAGATATCTATCACAGATGTTTCCTTCTTAACTTCTCAGAAAGTTTTATTAAAATAACTTTTTAGCAGACGTCAAATTATTCAATATTTCTCTGAGGACAAAAGGTTTAAGAAAAGTCCAGAGATAGACAGATAGATAGATATTTCTCTCTCTCTCTCATTAATCATCTCACCTCACCTCAGGTTTTATCTCGGAGGGGCCCTGAACTCTGCTCGCCTACCTGAACTAAACTACTGGAAGTGAATATTAAGTTTTTAAAACTGGTTCCACCTCAACGTTGTTTTAACGATCTAATAACGACATATAGAATCATGTTTCAGACATTTTTCTGCAAAACAAGTACTTTTAATACTTAGGAAGGACAGGAACAATTCATCCAAAAATTAAAATTCAGTTGTTTTCAAATCTAAAAATACAACTGAGAAAAAACATGAAATGGCTCCATATGGCTCGTACGTTGTGATCTGAAGTCTCAGGAGACACCAAAGAGATTTAAGAGTAGTAATGACAAAGTTTTCCTTTAAAGACTGAACATTTAGCTGAAAATACTCCTCTACTTCTATCTCAGTAGGATTTTTATTGCAGTTTATTGAGTTCTTCGTCCTCCGCTGCTCACTATATAAACATGGCAGGCAAGAGCGAACAACCGAAGAAAGACGTTGACGTTTCAGGCACCAATAATGGCCGTGCGGTCCAGAATAAACACTGGGGCGTAAGTGTGTTAAATAATAGAGAAATCGGAGAGTCCATCCAGCCAGAGCACCAGCACACAGGAGAAAAAAACAGCAGCAGGGCGATCAGCTGTGTTTGTGCTGCAGTGTTTCTCGTTACAATGAGCGCCGTGTTCCCATTTATTCACATTCGCTTCATAGACGCGAGCGTTCCCAAAGCTTGACAGCGGCTCCCATGAGGCCCTGTGGTTTTCCGACTGGATTAAGTTCAGGGAGTGTCGGCTGAAGACGTTTTTTGCAAATTAGTGTTTCTAAGCGCGAGATAAAGCGCCGCGATACAGCCACAGCTGGGTTTGTTTGAACGGTGTCCGTTGCTGGCAGAAGGCAAACACACAGCGGCTAACGATGCAGGCTGTTGGCCCCGATAATGACATAAGTAAGACATTCGTCAGGGTGAATGGGCCTCGCAGATGTACGTTTGTTTGGCTTGTGTGTGTGCTTATGTAGGGGAACGGAGGTAATTTAAATCTCAAGTGCACGTTTATTGTCTTACGGTCGACCGAGTGTGACTGCGGCGTGTGTGAAAGTGAGTGTGTGTGCGGTGTTTAAAGGTGCTCACACAGCTTTTCTTTTTCAATTTAATGGGTTAAAAGGTTGTTTTTTTTCCACAGGATTTATTTTCTGTCAGATCGAACTCAAACAAACTCAAACTCTCCAGCAGCGTGTTGGAATGTAATAATAAAGTAAGTCAGGTTGTTCCCCGCCGGTCCAGCAGCGTCTCTCGTCCTCTTATTGAACTACCGCACATCTTTATGAACCCTGAATGTCACCACAGTGGATTCTTACTGATTAATTTTGAATGAGATGCCACTGAAAAGAAGTTGAAATCCTCTAGTTAATCCTGTATTAATCTTTACCGGACACCAGATGGAACAAAAACCAAACAAAGCAATGTTGTAAGAGCTGTGACAGATTTGTCAGGAGCTTTTTCCACTGATCTGTGCCAAACTCTGGATTTGCTGCAGCCCGTTCTGCAGAGAAAGGCTGAGAATATCAAGCAGGCCTCTGTGGCATGAAAACACCTCAGAATAACAGTCCTCAGAGGGGATTGGGGTTAAGAGTGGGGGTGTCCACTGGTCCAAAATTTGCATCTGATCCACACAAATAGAACCAAAAAGGAACAGAGGACTCGAGCCAGGTCAATAAATCTACCAGCCTGACAGGCGAGGACAAAAAAGCCAAACTAGATTTGAGATCGTTTTTAGAAACGGTGTCATTACAGAGTTTGTCCAACAGAGAGCGCTCCACAGTTAACCCTCTGGAAAACGGACCTCCCACTGGTGGCCCCCTAGTGGCCGCAGGAGATTGTTGTTTACATCATCCTGTTTGAATCGATTTTAAAATAAAAACCATAATAACAAGATCCTTCACTCTTTTTTTGCAGCAGGAAGCTAAGACCTGTCTCCCGCCTAATCACGTTGTACGAGCGTGATGACGGCACGTGACGTACGGTGCAAAAAACTAGCAGTGACGCCGAAGGATGGCCACAGGAAATCCTTGTTTACATGATCCTGTTTAAATCATTCTAAAATTAACACCATATTAGCAAGAGCATTCATTGTTTTTGCAACAGGAAGTTAAATCCCATTGTTTGCACGTGGCGACATCATTACGCTACGTGATGTACGTTGCAGTTTGAGAGAAAATAGTAGTTTTAAGCATTGTGTATTTTGTAGTTGTGAGTGTTTTTGTAAAACTCTATTTTATTATTGTTATTTTATTGAGCATTTGAAGAAATAACATCACAATAAGCAAAATCACCAATGTCGGCATTGTGGGAATACTGTATTTCTATCGCAGATAAAACGGCCTTTGTACTCACAAAAATGTGCATATATCAAAAACTAAAATATGTACAAAGTTCAAATAAGTCCTAGAGTGTAAAAAAATATTTTGTTCACGTTTCAACATTTAGAAATCTTTGTGATCAATCTTTTTAGTTTTTATTTAGTAAAATCTGAGGAAAAAACATCTGATTTTCATATTTTTATTAATCTATGACATAATTTCAATACTTTTATCAATTAGGATTGTTTATTGACTGACAGACTTTTAGCCTAGTTTGTACAGATATCAGGGATATGAAGCTTTTGAAGATAATCCAAAAAATGACATCACAAGAAGCAAAAACACCATTGACCTGCCTGGTAAAATGCTCATCTGAGACATTTTTACAACTACAGGTGACGTGTAAACTGTTCCTGATGTGTAAAATTGGTGGCGTGCCCCTTTAACCCAGCTCATACACATACATTAAATATATCTCTACATATGACACACTGGTGATATTAACATGAACATGAGTCACATCAGTTATAGACACGTTTCATTATTGAAATGCAAATGTATGCAGAAAAGACCTCCAAATTAAAATCACATCATCACCTTCACTGGAGGAACCTGTGGAGTAAAATTAAAAAATATTATCATGTCCTGCTGAAGTTATCACCCACAGCCCACTATGCTAATGAGGTGATTAATGGAGCTAATTAACATAGTGATGAGCTCATATTTCATATGTCAGACGTTATCACTCCACTGGTAGTTGGTGAGATCCCCTCAGTGTTGATTACACTTCCACATGTAGCTCATCTGGTCTGTGTGGGCGACAGACGGCTGCATGAGGACGAAACGTCCCACAGGTGTATCGTTCGAGGACACCCCCCCGCCTCTTACCTGAGCGGTAACGTTCGTCTCTGGAGCCGGAGGACCGTCGGCGGTGGTAGCGGGACGATGAGGACGGGGTGACCGGGGCTCTCCTCTCCTGGCCCATGGACGGATCCATTCCTGGAACACAGAGGCTCAGATTTAAAAATCTGCTCCTCAGAATAACCTTACAAAACTTTGTCCTTTTGTATATCTGCTTATTTGTGTGTGTTTGTACATTAATCATTGATTTATGACACAGGTTCAGTTGTGTTTTAGTTTTTTTTTTTTTTACTTTTTATATCATATACAGTTGAAAGCACTGATTCATTCTCCTTCTTGGAATTTACTTTAAGTCATTCAGTCAAATCTGAACACACAGACATGACATAAATATTATTATCTACAATTATTATTAGTTTTAGCACAAATAAATGTCCATAATCTGCTTGGAAATTAAAGTTGCTCCTTGTAACCTGGACGGGATCTCGGCACGAGGAGGCCCAGACAAAGGAGAGAAGAACCTTAACTGGCTGCATAAAATAATGCTTAACATACATTTTAAAATAATTAGAAATGCACCACTGATCTAAGATTGTATTTCAGTGTTTATTTATTTATTCAGTTTCTTAACATACACAACATTTGCTGTACTTTTCCTTTAAACACATGACTAACCAATTGCATTAATATGTATTCAATCCTAACTAAATTAAAGAGCATAATCACAATCATGTGGTATTTAAGTCATTTTGTGTGTTTACCAAATATCAAAATGTGTGTGTAGCGAGGGGCACGAAAAATATAGTCTGTCTAGTGTAACCTACAGATTTAATCCGGCCCTGTTTACAACTCCAGATGTTCCATGATATGTTTTCTTGAGTAAAGCTAATTCAGCTGACTTTTAATGGTGCAAAATGTAAAACAGAAGAAAAAGGTGTTGGGTTGAGGATCGGTGCAGTGCAACACTTTGCAAACCTCTGCTCTATGACACAATCAAACCAAACACTGACTCAGAGAGAAACACAGTCATCACAAACCACACGCAGCATGTACACACCCTGTCAGGATAATCAAACTGCAGCTTGAACTGGAAACGACCGCAGTTATTTCACCACAAAGACTCTTTTCAGTGATCTCAAGCAGCTTTACCTGCCAGCACAGCTCCGTTCAACAAAGCCTTGTGATATCTGGTGTGTGTCACTGCTGTATATTTGTATATTTATACTATTTATTGTTGGTGTTGGCACTTTGTTGGTCAATGAGTGTATCTGACTGTGACTGTTGAGATGCTGAGGTTGTTTTTTGTTTTACAATCGCCCGTGACAGGACAATATACAGAGCTAAACTAACTACCTGTTACTTTTTCTAGTTCACTTTTTGCAGCTCGCCACCAAGACCAACAGATAAATACAGACGACAAGGGTACACTTTATAATAACCATCATTGTTAAATGGTAAGTTTATACTTTGTAAATACTGTGTAGTTCATCTATAAACATCTGGATGGCTTTTATAAAGTTAAAACTGATGTTTATAAACCTAAAGTGCTTAATAAAGGGTTTATTAAGCATATTCAAGTGTGAAATAACCTTTATCTAAACTCTGATTGACTTTAAGTTTACTATTTACTAGTGATGGTTATTATAAAGTGTTAGCAAAGACAGAAAAACAGCTATAAGCTAAAATAAATGTGGAATTAATAATAAATATACAACCGTGTTTTTTTTTTACACAGCAACAGAAAATAACTACAAAGATCTAAAGAGAGATTTCTCTTGAATCAAACCGGCCATGTGAGGTCGATATAGACACACACACGTGTATGTCTGCACAAACACAAAGAAAACAACCTCCCCACACACCAATCAATAAGTCTGATGATAACAACCACCCCGATGCTGACAGCTCCGGCCGCTCCAGAGCTGCTGATCTACGAGAATCCATCTCGGCTTCACACTTCCACCCTCGTCTGTCTTCATTAGAGCTCTCAGTGCGGCTCCGAGTATCACCGCTGCTCAGGAGAAAAGCTAAAAGTTGATTAGCCGACCATATAAAGACCGCCAGCCGGCGCGGGAAATAAATGACAGGTCTGGGAAATACCTCGCTTTCCTGTTTCCTCTGGGGAGTCTGGAGTGATGGATCCCCCCCTCCTGACTCGTTCTACTCGCTCTTAAAAATGTTTTCTTTCTCTCTCCTCACTTCTGACTCAATTTCTTTTGTCTGCAGGTAGCTCGTACTTATTTGTCTGTTTGTTCATTTACTCAGTCTCAGAAAAAATGTAGAATTGGTTTACATCTTCCAGGGACACAACTGTTGGACGCATGACCATTTGGTACGGATATCCACGGTGCTATGACCTTCATATCAGACGTGTGACCAAGTAATTTAGTCCAAGTCTCAAGAAAGTGCCAAATAATGTTTTCTAGGGCAAGTCGAGTCGAGTCCTTGGTCAAGTCACTTCAACCCCGACGACACTGTATTCTTTATTAAGAGTAAAGACACAATCTAATACCGTGTCTATTAACGAAATTATGGCTAACTTATCGAACCTCTTCAAAAGGTATGACAGTGAAATAAATGTGTATAATAGTGACTGATATTCAGTGAAATGTAATCAAGAAAATAATCCAAAAAATGATATTACCTCCTCATGACTTTTAGACCAATAGGTTCGCACATGATACAACATCCAATTAGACTTTCAAAATAAAGCTTGATGACCAAACAGTTCACTTATTATGACATATTATGACTTTAAGACTGTTAATAACCTTATTTTACATCAAATGTTGTCAAACTGTCCCGGTTTGGTCAGGTTTAGGTACCAAAACTACTTGGTTAGGTGGTTGGTTTGGTCCGTGGGCCCCACTTCGGGCAGCCCGGGGTTAGAGGTTAGGTTTAGGAAAACATACTTTGGGTTAAAACCACTTCTTTCAGTCCCGCAATTTACAGAAACGCAAGATACATAGCTAGCGGACCTCATGTCATGTAAGTAACTTCAATTATGTCTGTTATGTTTTTTTTATGTATGTTAATCTACTTATGTAAATAAGTAACTTTCATATTTATAACACTTACAGTTAATAGAGGATGCTACCTTATTTTATCTATATTGCTTTTTTATCATTATTGCTTCTGGTCTTTATAATTGTATGACTACAATGACAAATAAAGTGTCTTATATCTTTTTCTAACTTCTTCTTTATACTAATGTACCAGAGGGGCAGTTGAAGAGGTGATGTTGAGGGGAAACTACAGCGTCAGACTTAGAAGTTTGAGGCCACTGACCAGGCTGCTGTATTTGACTCATTTGAAGTGAAAACAGTATTTAAACAGTGAAGCCAGCCAGGCCAAACTAAAAAACTCAACTGAAATATAAAGTGAACAGACGAGTTGTTTGAGTCATCACGTTTCTCATAAATCTTTCACTGGTGCACCTGCACGTCTACCTGCACGAACCCTTCACGTGAGTAAACTTGATTCATACCTGGAAGTATTCGTAATTTGTTTTCAGATTCCTGTGTGTCAGATGGGTGAGGTTTGTAACATACCACTACTGCGACTGCTGGGAATTAAGAGCAGGTAGCTGAGATCCAACAGATGAATCATCTATCTGACAGCATGTTAATCCCCAGTTATACTCCATCCATCTGACACAACCAACACTGACCCATATGTGATGAGACCTCACAGACAGTGAAACCTTAAAGGAAATCAATGCAGGCCTCTCATTCATCCATTTTCTGTCAAACACTGCAGGTAGGAAGACGCTAAAGACCTGATGGATGAACCCTGACACCAACCAACAGCACCTGAAGTAACACAAAACACACACAGACTGCAGGTCCCAGATGTTTTACTACACTTAAAACACTATAGCTTTAGAAAAAAATACAATATTCAACACAAATAAGAAGAAACTTTGACATTTGACATTTGTCAAATGAACAGAATGCTCAAAAAGTTGCATTAGAGAAAAATCCACATATCAATATACAGTAAAATATATACACAAGTGATGGAATGTAACTACATACATTTACGTAGTAAAGTACAACTTTGAGGTACTTGTACTTGATGATGAGTATTCCATTTTCTGCTTCTTCATACTTCCACTCCACTACATGTTGGAGGTAAATATTGCACTTTTTACTCCATTACATTTATGTAACAACTCTAGTCTGTAAGTAGCACATTTTTAAAATGATTTACTTTAAAAAATGCTGAATATCAGGTGGACAGAGGGGAAATCGGTCGACCAATAGTATACAGTATACACATGTAGATATATACTGTATGTATAAGTTACTTTTACTTCTTTTGATACTTAAGTACATTTAATATCCAATACTTTAAGCTGTTTACTCAAGTACTATCCATATGGGTGATTCTGTCACGTGTGCCAAAGTCCGATACAAAGTACGATTTCTTTACTTTTACTCAAGTAGGACTATTGGCTACACAGCACATAAAATAGCACATGCTCACATTCAGCTTATCAAATCTGCATAAAACGTCCATCTCAAGACAGAAAGAGGTTGATAATGTTTTGATTTTACTGATGAAAACAACAAATGTACAGAAGTTTATGCAGGGAAGCAAAAAAGATAAAAATCTGACAGTTAAAAAAATATATCTTCAGGGTTAATATAGTTGTAAGAACATGAAACTCTCCAGAGTCTCAGCTGTTCTCGGTGTATAGTTGAAGGTCTGCAGAGTGTTCCCAGATCAAAGAAAAGCTAACAAAGGCCTGAATTAATCATACGGAGAGTTCACACCACATGGCTCGCAGCCCCTGCTGAATAAGAGATGAACAAGTGTTCTCAGAGGGGAAAATTGCTGCACAGTGTACGAGACGGTCGATCTCATTTGGGCTACCCCAGCAAGATGTAGTTCGACCCTCTCCTGGAGGTTAAAGATTCACCCATCGGTCTCGGGATCACGAACAAACCGTGAATTTGGAAACATTGCATCAGTTGCATTGACAGGTAACTCATAAGACAGTTCAGGCACTGAAGGCTGAGTATAATTTGAATTTTTTTTTGCCAGAGTAAATAAAACAATCAGATTATCCAACGCTCACAAGCTAGCAGGAAATACTTTCACTCAGACTATTTCTGACTTCGGATGTGAGCCGCGATGTTTTTGTGATGATGACATGTGTCGCCTTTGACCGTAAGAAACCAGCCGGTCGCACAGTTTGTTTGCTTTTCTTTTCCTGTCAGGTAAGAATGATGAGTCACAGTTTTAGTGCCAACTCGGTGAGCATCAATTAGCCACCGTGCAGGAACGTCATCAATTCTGAACGCACGCTGTCAATCAAAATCAACCAGAATGTGGCACGAGGAAGTGGCTTTTATACAGCAGAATAGCTGAGGTTCAAAATGTGGGTATGAAAACAGCATGGGAACCGTTCCTTCATTATCATCACAATCCTTGTAAAAGTTGTCACAAAACTTTCCCCCCGTGTGATTGAAGGGGACCTCAGCGGCTCGTCAAAGACTCCCGTCTACCTCAGCTTGCACAACAAAGCAGAAGCTCCATCCGACAGCCAGAGTCCAGCATAGAGAGGCTGAGTGAATGTGGTCTGGACTCTGTGGAGGAGAGTGATGGTTTCAGAGACGCTGTAGAAGGACAGAGTACCTGCACTGTGATCCAGGTACACTCCAACTCTGCAGGACCACATGCCTGGGATGGAGGTTTTCTTGTTGTTGTGTCTGAATTCACAGCTGTTTTGGAAACAATCCAACGCCCAGGAGTTTTCATTGAGTCCAAACACACCTTCTCTGAAGTTCCCTGCTCTGTTGATATTCTTGTATGCGACTGCGATCAAAACTCCTTTCCCGCTCCTCTCCACCTCCCAGTAACAACGACCAGTCAGACTCTCTCTGCTCAGGACCTGCCAGGAGAATGCAAACCTTTCTGGATGATCAGAATATGTCTGTTCTTCCCTCATGAACGCCACCTTTCTGTTCTCCTTAGATAACAACAGATGTGTGTTTGCAGTGTTTTCATCCAGTGTGATTTGGCGTGCGTACTGTAAGAAGTCGGGTCTGGTCGTGGGCTGTGCGAATGGATTTGATGGTAAAAGATCAGTTTCAGTTACCGTCTTTAAGATCTTCGCACATTCTTCACCAATGACCACCTGTAGTTTATCTTTGGCCTCTGTCAGCTCCACCTTAACCTTCTCAAAGTACCGCATGCGGCGGACTCTGACACTTGGTGGGTCTTGAGATTTACTGAGATGTGACAGTGCGGGGTAATTCAGTAGAAAATAAGTGTGATCCTCCGAGCGTGAGAGCTTCTCCAGCTCGGCATCTTTCCTCCTCAGCCCAGCGATCTCCTGCTCCACCTTCTCCCGAACTGTTCTGAACCGAGCCGCTTCGGTTTTCTGCCGAGATTTGATCTTCTCCTTGACATCAGAGACTCCTGACTCAATGATGCGGAGCAGCTCCAAGAAGATCTTCTCAGTGTTCCTCAGTGCGTTTTCGGCAGAGCGATTAACAGAATCTTCCTCCTGCTGAAACAACCTCACGTCTTTCTCTTTCTCCTGGATCCTGTGCTGGATTTTAGTCCGAGTGAATCCGAGCTCTCTCTGCTTCTCGCTCCTTTCTGCGGCAGCTGAGACTTTGTCGTGGCCTTTATGTTCGTCCTTGGAGCAGAGATAGCAGATGCAACGCTGATCGGTACGGCAGAACATCTTCATCGCTTCTTGATGGCGAGAGCAGATGTTCTCCTGGATCTTTGCAGATGCTTCCACCAGCTTGTGTTTCTTCAATGGAGCTACCTCATAGTGAGTTTTGAGGTGCTCTTCGCAGTAAGAAGCAAAACACTGCAGACAGGACTTGACAGCTTTCAGTTTTTTCCCACTGCAGACATCACAGGCCACATCTTCAGGTCCAGCATAGCAGAGGTCAGCAGGAGCAGCTTGAAGTCCAGTGTTCTTCAGCGCCTCCACTACGAACGCTAACATATTATTTTTCATCAGGACAGGCCTCGGCGTGAAGGTCTGTTTGCACTGAGGGCAGCTGTAGATGCCCCCATGATCCTCGTTGTCCAAGTGATCCTTGATGCAGCTCATGCAGTAACTGTGACTACAAGGAACAGTCACCGGATCCTTCAGCAGATCCAGACAGATCAGGCAGCAGAAATGCTGTCGTTCAAGTTGAATCCCTTGTGCCATGTTGCTTTCTGAGGAGAGCAGGTGTCTTATGACTGAAAGATAAGAAATGGCCTGAGTAGTTTAACTCTCTCTCTCAGGGAGGGAGGACTTTGCAGGATGAACTTCATTCCAGAAAGAGGAGTGGCTTCGAGGAGGAAGTTTAGATTCTTGTAAGGTCTGATCATTCAGGTTTGGTGCATTACTGGAATAGTGGGAACAACTTGAATAACACTATTAAACAGAATTTATTAGATAAGTCTAGTGTAAGTGCAAAAAGTAAAAAGAAATAGTTCAAGAACGTGTGTGTGGTGTCTGTATCTGCAGACGAGCCATCAACCCAAAGCATCGGTATTTGACAACCTGGGGATGACTCTCAACCATCAACTATCTCTAAGGGTTGGGTGTAGTTAATGACGCTCTTATCTTGAGAGAGTTATCAAATGAATCTGGTATTCAAGTAGTGCTCAGCTGCATTCTGCCAACCTTACCCTCCCCGGTGCCTCAGGGAATATCATGAAAAACTTTAGCAAACCAACCGGTCTGTGTTCCCAGCAGAGGCTGTCGACTGGGAATATCGTTGTACGGTGGAAGGAACAATTTGAGAAATGCCGAACCCAACCACTTCCAGACACTTACCCTGTATTACCCTGCCTGACACCTGTGGTCACTCTGACAGCATCTGAGATGTTGGTTTCTTTTCTTTTTCAGAGATCCTTTATTGATTTGTTTCGGAAGAGGGTCTACTCGGGACAGATTTCAGAAACTATTTGTTGAATAACTGATTATTCTAACTATTTTTTGTCAAAATCTATTATTATATATTATTTGAACTTCCTCAACCTGTAACCAAAAGCCAGTTCTTGCGGCTTATGGACAGGGTTTCTGAAAAGGTCCTTAAGGGTTTGTTGTTTTTAGTGATTTCAGTCTTGACTCTAGAAACTTAAAATCACTTAATTGTTTATTAACAGTTACATAACTATAAACTCGATATTTTTAAATGATGGTTATTACAAAATGTTACCAAATAAATGTAATTTATTCACAATTACTGTGACTCCAATAATCATAAAAATGCAGAATATTAGATCCGGTAATCAGCGAGGCTATGCACATATAATAATATATAATTCATCTTTAACTTGTACTTTTGATACTTAAGTACATTCAATATCAGATACTCTAAGACTTTTACTCAAGTACTTTTTGCATACGTGACTTTCACTTTTATCAAAGTAATATTTTAAGGAGATCTTTACTTTTACTCATGTATGACTTCCAAGATGCATCCATGTTCTTCTAGTCTGTGACTTTAATCTGTATGTTACCTCACCTACTAATGAACTAATCAATAATTGCAATAAGTGAAAACTATTTTTACTGTAGTTTTATTTATCTGACCGACACTGATATAACGGCATGTCGGATATCTTGATATCAAAGTCCTCTTTGAGTAAACTGAGCCTAATCTATAATGTGAAACCGTGTAAATCTGGATTGATGAGGAGAATCCATTTCTTTGAACAGTTTAAATGCTTTAATCAGACGATATCAGCCTGACTGTGTACGAGCAGCGCGGATTAACAGGCCTCAGAGCTGAAATACATCACAGGGAAGAATCTGTGTCACTGGTGTGTGTGTGAGTATGTGAAAGGGAGTATTGTGTTGTTAGGTGTGTGTGTGTGTGTGTGTGTGTGAGTATGTGAAAGGGAGTATTGTGTTGTTAGGTGTGTGTGTGTGTGTGTGTGTGTGTGTGTGTGTGTGTGTGTGTGTGTGTGTGTGTGTGTGTGTGTGCAGAGGAGTGTGTGTCATCCAGCCCCCCATAGCGAACTAGGGACGACCCCCCACTGGGCCTGGATGTGAATACCACACATTTTCTCCTTCCCACACCCCTCATTCCTTCCCATAATGCACTTCCTGACATACCCCCACCCTACACACACACACACACACACACACACACAGTGTATTCCAGTAATAGCTTTGGCAGTGCCAGTGTGTCTCCAGTGACGCTCCAGTCCCATCCTCAGCAGTCAGTCTGATGCAAAATGGACTTTTAGATCCTTTGTGGTCGAACTCAACAACATCCATCTGCGGTTTATTACAAAAACAAACCCGACTGGTGATGATTTATTAAATGTGCAGAGATCAGAATCAACACATACGCTAGATGGAGGAAAATAAAACCCTGACAGTGCATATTGGGAATCTATCAGACGAAAACATCTAAATAAATAAATGGGCAACAGCCTGCAGTGAAGACAAGTAAGTCCCTGCTTCATAAAAACTATTCTCTCTGTGTGAAACAAACACATAAATCTACTAAATGTTCTTTGTTTTGGCCTTTTAGCAAAGTGTACAAAGTGTCTTTTCACCGTGTCCCGTTCACTGGTTAAACATCCTTCACACGAACACAAAGTAGACGGAGAGAGTGAGCACACAAGGTATCAGTTTCTATGAAAGATCGCTTTTTGGCTCGTTCGTCTGCAATCGTTCACGCAGAGCTACAACATCTTTGCATTTTATTCTAATGTATTAAATATGAATAAGGATTGAATCAAATGTGCCTTCAGATCAATTCAGGTGTTATTCCTGCTCAAAACTCAGATTTTAACATCCCAGATTAACTTGTTTCACAGTCCGATTGTTGACAGGTTCGCTGAGAAGCTGTACGTCAAAAAGGTCGTCACACCCTCCTGTTCATCCCATCTCGAATGTTATGACAGTAATTATGCTGTGTAGTGCAAAGCTGTCGCCCTGGAGTCCAGATGGGCTTTTTACTTATTCACTAGCTAATGCACAGAATGTATGCTAACTAGCTTCTGACAGGAATTTAGCATAACACCGCAGGATGACAACCCTTCATAAAATTATCATTTTTATAACACTTTGAACTCTCACAACCAACAGCGATGAAGCCTTCGTACCACTTATATTACATTATAGCTTTCCACTTTTTAATACATTTGAAAGTAATGACATAGCGAGACAGTATTTGACATTAACTGTACCAGCAGCAGGTGAGCAACAGCTTCTGCTGAGGTACGGCAACACCACTTGGACAAACCACACACAGGGAATAATTAAAGGATCTTGTTGGGAAAATAAGCCATATTTATGTGGCTGATATCTTAAGCTTAAATGATGATTGATATTGCTTTCGGCTTGATTGCATCAAAGGGGACTGTTGGGCCTTGGAGGAGGTATACTCTCTACTGAGTGTCAGTCTAGTTTATATGTTGTTTATTAGCAACTTTGTCACATTTTCTGTTGCCTTGGCAGATTTTTAAGGAAATTTCTTCTTATTTTTACTTTTAATGCTTAATATTTATAAAAGCTGCTCTGATAACACAACGCATTGCATCATATTTATTCAAAGCGCTGAATGAAAAGTCAGTTTTACCTGGTGCTTGCGGGAAGAAGGCTCCGATCAGCTTGGATCGCTTCTTCTCATAGCCCTTCTGTGTGATGTCACCTGCCAGAGAAAAGAGAGAGAGAAGAGACATTAACTTTCTGTATTCTTCTTTATACCTTTATTTATTTAATACTAAAGCCTGCAAAGTCACAGTTTAGACTAAAGCGTGTCCTTCATCATTAATGCATGTTGTCGTTTTTCAACCCCCACAGAACTTTTGTGCAAAGTTTATCTAAAAGTTTGTGTTTGTTATCTGCAGATGAAACAGCTCCCAGCTGAATTAAGCGAAACAAACAACAGAGAAACAATCAGGCAGCACCACAAAAAGCTGCAAGCGAAGCCATCAAAAAAAACAAACCACAAAGCAGTCAGAGAGAACACTGTTTGACTTATCGTATTATGCTTAGTCATTTTCTCCACTCAACCAGGAGCAGATGCTGCAGTGTGGGTGCATGTGCATAAATTTGAAACTCAAAGTACTGCAGATGCACTAAATTCACCTTTCATGGTACAACGAGCCACCTCAGAACCTGCTGACTTGATCTCAGTGAGCCTCCCTACAGTGTAATCAGCAGATTTGCTCGCAGCACAAAGCACATCTGAATCC
Source organism: Pagrus major (assembly GCF_040436345.1). NCBI lineage: Eukaryota > Metazoa > Chordata > Actinopteri > Spariformes > Sparidae > Pagrus > Pagrus major. The sequence goes on from NC_133235.1 coordinate 29,649,335, forward strand.
AATAGATCTTTTATAACAACTGTTGCTGTTGTGTTTTACCAGGCGGGAGGAGTTTATCACATTCACAGAGAAAAGTTTTTGGAAAAATCACTGAAGAGTAAATAAATATCAGCTGGGTGCTCGTGTTCGATGGACAGAGTCTGAATTCATTTAACCCCACCGAGCGTTCACCGAAGCAAAAAATACACAACGAGATGTCACTGACAAATACTTTATGAGTGAAATAAGGCAACATCTTAAGAGGAGAGTAGAGAGGAGCATCATGGGAACTGGAGTTCAGGAGACATTCTTTGATGGCAAATCAAAACCAGGACCGTTGAGTGTGAAAGCAAGGCAGAGGAGAGAGAGGTGGGAGAGGGGTTACGTGGGTAATGTAGTTTGTAACGTGTCTCTCAGGCTGGTAATGGCAGGTGGGTGAAAGTAGAGACACTATAAACATGGGTGTATTAGAGGGAGATGCTGAGACAGTCAGGAGGTAAACTGAGGAGGAAAGTGAGATGGACAGAAAGAAAAGAGGAGGAAGATGGTGAGGAAAAGACAACAAAAGGAGGAAGAGTCAACAAGTGTAAGAGGAAGAAAAGAAGATAAACGAGGGTGATATGACGACACAACCTGATACGTGTCCATCATATGGGATGCTATTTGTCTGAATCTGAATGTTTTGCTTATTCTTTTGGCTAACTGTGGTTTTTTTTCTTGTTGTTTTGTGTATCATCATGGATTATAACTGCGTCACAGTGTCTGGATATTGTTTAATGACGGATTTAAACACTCTCAAAAGTGATAAACATTGTTCTTTCCTCAGACAGTCTCCCACTGAAGCCTAAATAAGTTTTCTGCAGACCACGACGGATGAGCTGTGGCAGTATATCTGTGACTGGAGGATGACTAAGTTAGAAGAATTTAAAAATGCAGAGGAAATCAGAGTGTAGAGCGTCGCCTGACTCACGCAGTGAAACAGACCTGAGTGACGCTAAATCTGCAGCGGATTTGTCGAACACGGAGAAAGCTGTCCGTGCGGCTGACTTGACAAATCCTTCTTAAACACACATACATGTGACTAACTGGCTCGGATCAAGAAACCCACTGTGGGCACGGACGTCACTGGTGACGATGGCAGCGCTCTGTGTGTGTGTGTGTGTGTGTGTGTGTGTGTGTGTGTGTGTGTGTGTGTGTGTGTGTGTGTGTGTGTGCGTTTCTGGTAGCGTGAAGGCAAAGCACATGGCAATAATTAGCATCTCTGGTAGGGGAGCTAAGTTCCCTGCAGAGAGAGAAAGAAACTGGCAAAATGAGTCAGTTTGAAAGAGAAATAGAGACACTGAGGGAGACACAAGGCAGGTCTGACCTTGTCTTTAACTTTTTAAAGTGACATTCACACACACACACACACACACACACACACAGCTAGCAGCCATCTTCTTGACTTAATTGGGATTTTATCAGCGAGTCAAAGTGAAAATGAACGTGTCAGTCAGCGAGCTCGTCTGTTGGATACTGTAACAGCTCTCTGTTAGTAATCTCTGTCCAATCAGACAGCGAGACAGGCAGTCAGTCAGTCTGTCAGTCAAACAGTCAGGCAGTGAGACAGGCAGTCAGTCAGTCTTTCAGTCAAACAGTCAGTCAGTGAGACAGGCAAGATTTTACTTTTCTGAATTCTACCTTTATTCTCGGCGCTGTGATGTTCTTGTTACTGACAACAGGTCCTCTACATAAAGCGACAACACACATTATTTGTGGTGAAAGTTTGTGATCTGACAGCCTTATAGCTTTGATCAAAGTGTGCAGTTTGCAGGATTTAGTGGCTTCTAGCTGTGAGGTTGCAGACTGAAACCAACTGAACACCCCTCGTCTCAGCGTCTCCAACGGTGGCGACGAATAACCGAAATGAGCCAGTGTTTGTTAATGAAGGCTCTCAGCCATCCAGGTCACGGTAATTCTGAGTTCGACTGTCGAAGGCGACTGGATGTGTTTCCTCTCATCCAAGAGGCTTCTTCAGTTCAGATCACACACACACACACACACACACACACACACACTGCTGTGTCTTTAGCAAAAGACTAAGACGAGTCTTCAGGCTTCAAACTCCCCAAGTTAAGGTTTTGGACAGTCTGACCCAGACGGGAGATAAAAACGTATAATTTAAAATACTGTTGGAAACATGAGCTACAAGAGGAAAACATTTCAGACAAACTGTCCTGAGCTGAACACAATCAATCACTCCGACAGACAACAGTAACAGAATATAAGATAAGAGGCAGCAGTAAAATCAAATCTAAATTATTATGAATGCGTAAAAGCAAATGAATGACCCTGCAGAGTTCAGACTGATTCATCTGCAGCTACAGTCCTGCCTTCATCTCAGAGTAAAGTTCATCATATAGTTCTGATGCAGCGGCCTGAACTCGCTCTAACCTTCCTATGAATTATTGACAATCACACATATAGTACACACACTGCAGCCTGCAGCCCTCTGTGACTCCCTGCATCGGCGTCAAGCTCGTCTGCTCTTAACCCCTCGACCTCAAACAAACACTGTGGCCACACACACACAGATAAATCTCACACTGCGTCTGCGGGTGCTGCTGAAGTCACTATAGCAACTGATGATGTCATGACTTCCAGATTATGTAATAACTCGACCGTCACGCTGAGAAAGGATGTGAGCAACCGACACTGAACTCAGTTTTTATGTTAGATTTTACAGTTCAGGAAATATCAATTTCGTTATATGGCCATAAGTATGTAGACGCTCCTACTTTTGGTCTCTCCTCACGTCGCTCGGCACTTGAACACACCGCAAAGGATACAGGACAATGGGCTGTAATGGTCCTTCAAAAGGGAAACCAGAAGACGACACCACTCCTGCTCATATAACCACTTCAGATCGAGATCGATGTCTGATAAAAAAGTTGTCGACATCACCAGTGAAGAGGCAGAGGAAAAAAAATAAGGAGCAACCACATGAAATGGAGTGAAATCATTGATACCACAGCAACAGTTTCTATTCTCGGGCAGTGATTGACTGAGCTGAACGACCAATCAGACAGATTTCTAACACCACGCGCTCCTTCATCGTTTCATCTAGTGCAGCATGTCAGGGGCCTCAATTCCTGTCGAATCAAATATTAAACAAGAGCATACAATGATATTTCAGACAATTTATTGTGCTTCCGTTTCGTGTCAACAGTTTGTTTGTCCTCAAGGACAAAGCCAGCTATAAAAGAAATGTTTTTTCCCAGTTTGGTGTGGAAGAATTTGACCCTCAACCCCGTCCAACACCTCTGGGATGAACTGTGAGCCAGATCTCATCAGTGCTGAACCTCACTGATGCTCTTGTGGCTGAATGGGAGCAAATCCCTGCAGCCAGACTGAAACTGGAAAAGAGCTGAGGCTGTACTGGCAGCAGATTAATTCCCATGGTTTTTGAATAATAATTTTTTTAAAAAGTTCAGGTTGTCCATATACTTTTGGCCACAAAATGCACAAATATGCAGCCTCAGAGTGCAACTGTGCTCTGCTACAATCACCTCCCACAGAGACAGAGAGACTCAGAGAGGCAGTTTGTACTGAAACAGCAGGGCTGAGCCTCCATGACCATATACAGTAAGAGAGAGAGAGAGAGAGAGGGAGAGAGAGAGAGGGAGAGAGAGAGAGAGAGAGAGGGGGGGGGAGAGAGAGGGAGAGAGAGAGAGGGAGAGAGAGAGAGAAATATGAAGACAAGTGTGAGTCCGATAAAGCGAGAGAAAGAAAGACAGAGCAGGGGAAAGAGTGACATTGATAAAAAAAGAAGTAGAGAGAGAGAGAGAGAGGAGTGTTTGCATCTGTCCAGCACCTAAAAAGGAAACAGAGTTGATTTTATTGTTTCCACACTGCAACAGCAGAGATAGAGAGACACAGAGAGAGAGCGAGAGAGAGAGAGAGAGAGAGAGAGAGAGGGACAGAGAGAGAGAGGACAATGACATGAAAAAAAAACAGAGCAGTGGAGAAGAAACTGCAGCAGAAAGAGAAACGATGGTGACAAAGAAGAGAGAGAAGATTTTAGTCATGTGACTCTGTCTGTCTGTCTGTCTGTCTGTCTGTCTGTCTGTCTGCCTGTCTGTCTGTCTGCCTGCCTGCCTGCCTGCCTGCCTGTTGGTCTGTATATGTCTCTATAACAGATGCAGGGATATGAGATTATAGAAGGAAAACTAAAGACAGAATAACAACAACAGCGCTGTGCATGTAAGGCAAATAAAAATGCAATCAAAGCTCAAGGCTGAGCTCCAATACTTGTACTATCATCTGCCAGAAGAAGATTATGTCCCGATACATAGCAGCTCAAAGGTTAGCATTGCTCTTTCTGGCTTTTCTGACCCACAATCCTCTGCAGGGCGGAAGAAACGTCACATCCGCTGAGCTGCCGAGAGACACCTGACAGACGACAGTAGTATGTCCCAATTATATGCAGTCTGTGTGCAACAGTATGCACTTCTACAGGGCAGATGCATGAACTAAAAGGAAAAGGATGAAGTATTGTGACGTGCTGCTCATGTCAGCTAATTTGTACATCACACACTGAGGCTGACGGGAGTGACATCAGCTTTTGCAGGTATTAAGTCATAAACCAAGTTGTTGGGACATTTTTTGACCTGATGATGGCACTAAAGGAAAACTTAGAGATGCTTCCCCAAAATAACATGAATGTCAACAAAATCCACCCAACAACAAAAACATTATTAACATGAACTTAATGATATAGTTCATGGCCACATGTGAAAACGGATGCATACGCCAAACTAAAGTAAAGCCCTTGACCAAAAGTACAGCCAGTTTAAAAGTGTAAAGTCCAGAGAACAAAAGAAAATATTTTAATTTTAGCAAAATGAAAAGCTGAAAGCATCAGCATTCAACGAGTTGGAAATGAGACACAAAAACTCAACTATCGTACTAACAGGAGCTTCAACAGTTTAATGGTTTGTCTCTACGTTTATGCCGATTGAGCTTCAGTTACTGAATCGCCAAAACTTTTGACCTTTAGGTGAAATTTACCGAAATAAAACATCTTTAAGTGGTTGTTAAAAACTCACTGAAATCATTTTCATTTAATCTGGGGTTCTACGGTTTTCCATTAAATGCTATCATTAGCAAAAGTACAGGCTCTGATCAGTGACATCATCTGCTAACTGAGAGAATGGAGAGAGGAAGTCAGACACACAGAGCTTTGCATCCATAAACACACATACAAATACACATTTACACAAAGCTGAGCCGAGAGGAAACGCCCAAGGACTCCCCCGGGTATGAGGGCAACGACACACACACACGCACACACACACACACACTGGAGCGACTGTGTGAGGCAGCAGGTGTTTGCAGTAACAACATGCTGAGTCAGGACTGAAACTCACCTCCACACAGGTAGGAAGGAGCTCACATACAGGCACATCAAGCCTGTTTGTCACCATACATTCAAACTTTGCATTACATGGTTTTAAATTTCACCGCGCTCAGGTGAAAACACAGGTCTACTGGTGGTGTTTGTCACGGTTTCATGTTCCCAGAGAAAACGGTCAGAAAAAAGTCAAAAATGGACGCTCGTCAAGCTGAAAAATGTTCCTCTCTTGACATTTGGAGTTACGACATTTTCCCCGAACAGCAGAACTACGAGAGCTTTCTGGCCTCTTTTTGTCCTCCTTGATGTGAAGCAGTCTTCCTTGTCCTATTAAACGTTTCCAACTGTTGAAGCAAACAGGAAAAAAGGGAAAAGAAAACCACAAATGCTAACGCTAACACCAACTCCCATCTGAGCGCTAAATGGCTCGAAAAGCAGCGTACGACTTGTCAAAAGTGTTAAAATAACACATTTCCTCCTCCGGTTGTCATAAAAATTTGAGAGAGGAGCATGTAACTGTTTTTTCTTCACGACTCATACCAATTATAAACGTATGTAAGTTGGATTTCAGGACGCAGTTTGAATGATTTACGGCCGTCTGCTCGCACCCTCTGGAAAAACAGAGCTAACAGTGGCGGCTTCAGCTCCAGTTAAACCATCACACACACACACACACACACACACACACACAGTAAGAAGGACTGGATGGAAACTCCCCATCACAGTTTGTGTTCAACCACATGAGACGAGCGAGGAAATGAATTTGTGTGAAACGTGCGACTTCATTAGTGGAGTCAGTTCATTAAAGTGCAGACTGATTGAGTCGAGTTCATCAGACTGAGACGTGTCAGGAGATAATTCACAGCATTAAACTGTTATTTCACTGATACTCTGAAAGATACTGAACTTCAAGCATCAACAATACTACAACTGCTGTACCTGTTACTCATGCTGTAGTATTACCACAACTACAGCTGCTCTACTACTTTTTGTATGTATCCTACTACTACTATTAATGCTACTGCTGTTGCTATTATCACTGATACCATTCTTTAAATTTCTGAATAATAAATATGACATTTACAGCCCGACTGCTGGCCTATTACAAATATATTGTTATTGGCGTATCTGCTGTCTGATATACGGCGATTATAGGGCAGAAAAAGATGTTTGAGGTGATTTACAGTCCTGTAATTCTCAGTGAAGTTTATGGTTTCACTACACTGATTTCATTTTAGACAATAAAGTTTATTGTTAAACAGTAAAATAAAAATGTGTCTATATCGGCCGATGTATCAATAAAGGATTTCTTCACCCTTCGATATCTTTATCAGCCCCGAAAATCCATCTGGACTTTAATTACATTATTGGATTATCGATGCGTTAATGTGTCTGCACCAGATTAGTGTTGTAAAGTTAATGTAGTGATGTTTGCCTCTGAAATAATGGAGTGAAAATACAAAGTAACACAGTAACATGTACCTCAGTACTGAACTACATTAATGTATCTTCCACCACTGACTGATACGGCTTTTACCGCCATCACTGATGCGACTACTGCTGATACTAATGACACTAACAATGCAGCTACACTGTTATTACTGCTGCTTCAACTCAAGTTTATATCTGCAGTGTCTAACACCTTCTTTAACAGATGCCTCCAATAAAGAACAGAAGCAACAGACATAAAGAAAAAATGAACACAGGCGAGTCATTCAAGTCATCACGTGTCAACTCAAGTCGAGCCACACGTCTTTAACTTCAAGTCTCCAAAGCTCCCAAAGTTTACTTACAACAGTGAATGTATGTCAGCGAAGTACAACTCCATGACAGGTTTGTGTTTTTGAGTCTGCAGGTTGAACACAACATGTGCTTTTCATATCAAATCATATCTTTCAGCAAAGTCAAAAAAAAGGCTCTAAAACAGCTGTTTACACATCTGTTTCATCAACCGTTTACAATCCATCATCTCTCCAGTTTATGTTTGGTTAGCATGCAGCTAACTCATAGGTGTGACACGGCATGAAGCTGCAGGTCACGTGGTCGTGATGGGAAAGACTCGTGTTTAAGACTTGAGTGTCATCTTGAAGGTTGTATGATGACAGAGTTGAATCTGTGAGGATTAAAATACTGTGACAAAATAACAACATATCTATCAAATTTGGGCTTAAATCATGCATTCATGGTCATTTGTTTTCTCTGCATTACTAAATACCTAGCAGGATGTAACAGAGCCATAAATTCTACTTGAACATTGGCGTTAACGCTGTATTCAAGTCCGAAACTAATCATCACACAATCTCTGACATGAGATGAATGAATGAACAAACTCCGTGCCAGATCACCGGTTCACTGACAACAAAAAGATGTTAGAGAAATGGATGTGGAGTGGCTGTAAAGCTCATCGTGGTGTTCAAATATAGAATATAATGGAGTCTCTGAGGGGAGCACCTGTTCCTCACCTCCATGTGGGCCTTTATTTTGTTATACAGTACATACAATACACTCTTTGTTTCTACTGAAGCAGCTGGAAATCACATTAAGTGCAAAGTGTATCATGTAACCCACTTTACTTGGATATAATGGCCACAGAAAACAGGATCAGCAGAATTCGTCTCAAGCACAACACGACTCATCACATCATCGACATCATCATGTAACAGTGTTCACACAGAGAAAGACAAGCTGCAGGTAGCACACACAACGTCTCACTGCTCCTGCCACTACTGCCAGTGATAGTACTGATAGTGTGTCATGGTACCAGTGAATTCTGCAGTGCTGCTGGAACATCTAGCTGCCAAACTAAATGCTAACTTTCACGTGTCGCACCAAACTTCATTTAAAAGTTGTGGAATTTAAGGAAACTCAAAAGTCACACTCCGGTCCTTCGGTTCCATCAATGAAAAACACAAACAAGGTGAAGCCAAAGAACAATGAAACATTTCTCCAATCATGCTCATTAGATCCAGAAATCACACACACACACACACACGCACACACACACACACACAGACAGACCTGGAAAGACAGCAGCGTCCTTCTACTCACCGAGCATAATGCTAACAGGCAGCAGGAATAAACCACACAGCAGCCTCCGGCTTCATGCCCCGCTCCGTCCTCGTCTGTGGTCCTCCCCACAGCTCAGTGTGTGAAAACACTGGTTGCTTATCCCCCCATTGGCAGCTCTCACACACACTCACATGCAACCACACACACCCACACATACACACACACTCTCTCAATTAACACACACACAAAAAGACAAGCAGCTTATTAGTTTGGAAGAGGAGCGGGTCAACCTCCTCTGCGCAGACAAAAGGCTGAAGGTGTCTGCTGACATTTAGCTACTGATGCTGCCTTTGTTGTGGAGACACACACTTAGACACACACACCCACCCACAGGCACACACACACACACACACTTTGCAGCAGCGGATTGGCCGGCAATTACTGCACCATTTATTTGCCTTTTTCAGAGTAGGGAGGAACTACTTTTCACCCTGTTCAGTGTGTGTGTGTGTGTGTGTGTGTGTGTGTGTGTGTGTGTGTGTGTGTGTGTGTGTGTGAATATAAACAACACGTCCCCCTTGTCTCCCCTCAGTTGGTACGGTCCGACCTGCCTGCCCAAACCTGCTGCAGGTCGACATCAGCAAAACAAACAAATCGGTTTGTTTGTCGGCCGACTTCACAGGGAGGTGACAGAGAGGACACACACACACACACACACACACACACACACACACACACACCCCTCCGGGAACACCCATCTTAGCGGTTACTATGGTGATAACTGCCAACAAAAGGGGGGCAACTTGGATGAAATTAATATCGTGGTGATTATCTGAGTGTTTATTTTCATTCATATTTACTGAGACTGCTCTATAAACGTGTCTTCTCAGGCAGTCGAGACCTCCTCTGTGACAGACTGTGTAGTTATTAGCTTAATAATGACACGATATGAAAACTTTGTCACTATATGATTATCTGGAGAGACAAACAATAATCACTCTACAGACAGCGAAGGAGGACACAGCTCCTGCAAACATGAGACTTTTCCACTTTGTTTACGTTCAGATTTGCCTCATTTGAAGCTGTTTTTCAACTTCAACCGACTGAGACGACTAAAGATGAGTTTTACAGACTGTGTGGCGCAGAGATGTTTGCATTTCATTTGACTGCAAATTAACTTTTCAACAGTCAGCAGCTGAACCTCATGACCTCATGTACAGACTCACAGTGACTCTCCACAGACTGGGTCACAGATACAGAAAATAAAAAAACATCGATTTCATCTTTGTTAACTATTTTAATCAAGTTTTTTTATTGCTACTTTCATCTATATTCTGCACGACGCAGCTCAGGGAGATGCTTTGCCTTTTCGTTGTTTTGCACCATGACAATAAAGACTTGAATCTTGAATTATTGTAAAAAAGAACGAGCAGCAACTCATCAGCAAAAGTATTTCCTGTCCGATTACACGATAAATCGTTAGAAAACTCGATTACTAAAATAAATGATAGCTGCAGCCCTCGTAATATCGATGCAGTTACCCTTTAACAAACAACAGACATGAAATAAACTACAATTACGACTACAACTGGCTGCAAAACATTGTGTTCATTCTTTATGTCTTCTGCAGCCTCTGCAAAAATGCATTTCAGTCTACATCCATTTAATTTTTACGTGTAATGTTTTGAACACCTCGATCTTTCACGTGACTCTTAAGTTCCCGGTTTGTTGCATTAAACAGAAGAAGAAGAACTTGAGAAATGAGCCCCACCAACAGAAACTTCATCAAAAGAAAACCCAACACATCTGCTTGGCAGCTGATGTCTGTGAAGTGCAGAGCAGACACCGCAGTCAACAACACCGAGCACCAAAATGTCACCAGGATCAAAAACTTCTCACTTTAACAGCTCTTGTAGATCAGTGACCACAGCCTTCTCACAACACACTCAAATACTTCTTGCATGCCTCTTTAAATTCCTCTCCACCCCGGGGGGATCCCTGTTGAGCTAATGACGATTATTTCCTGATGGTCAAACATGACAGAATTTTCCCACGATTGAAAATAGAAAACCTGAGACCATCACATCTAATTACCCAGGTATCACACACACACACACACACACACATGGATCTGACACTCTGTCAACTAACAATGTGACTGGATTACAACCATAATATAACAAGAAAACATCATCCTGCAGTCAAACAAATCTTCAGAGTGATTTCATTTCCTGCAGTTTGAAGTAAAAACAGGGGCTGAGGTTCGGTCGTCTCTTTTGGTCCCGGGAGGACGTTTTCTCACAACGCTGAGCTTCAACGACCTGACCTACATGTCCGAGGAAAGTCCCGCGTCTCGCTGGTTCGTCTTGTGATTCTGAGTGGACCGTCTCTTTGGGTCACAGGGTCAGTTGTTCCCAGCAGATCACCCGGGCTGAGTGTCATGTGTTTGTTACAGTAGAATTAAAAAGCACATTTCTGCTGCTCTTTGATGAGGCTTCTCACAGGCGGGGAGTTACATGAAAGGATGTTTTAATGACTCTGGTTGATCACAGGAATTTCAATGGATATTTTATAACATCATCACGCTGCTGTAATATAATCGGTTCATCGTGGAGAATCAATAAAATCAACTTAAAAGTACATCAGAGGCTGATAAAAGAATGTTTTTGCAGCTGTTTGATCAGTGAGACTATTCAACGAAAACACATCAGAAAATCTGCAGTTACTGCAGAACCTTTTGTAGCCAGAGCAGGTTTTTCTCACAGTCGACGATGGGAGTAACGTCACATTTTCATGGTGTCACAAAGTCACTGTTCGTATCCCGTCTCCTCATCGTTAGTGTCTTGAAACCCGTAACAACTGGTGCAACCACAGACAGGTATGGAGTTCACTAGCCAGTTCAATTTTGGATCAGGTTGGCGAAATACACAGATTTAACGAAACTCTGACACTATGGCCCAATCCCATAGAGTGGTGTAGCGATGACGTATTTTTGTAGGCTAACCCGGACGTTAGCATCGCCCTGGTTCCCTCGACACAAAGTCTATGGGATCGTTTTGACTGAAAATAATCTCTGTGTCAAACACAAGTTTATGATACTTGCATGTTTTGCTCAGCAAGATAATCTGAGCAGAGATTTGCTCCCAAAATAGAAGAAGAAGACACACCGCAGACCGACTGTAATCAAGTCTCCATTTATAGTTTGTAAGTATTATTTTACTCTCAAGTCAGTATTCTTCATGCACAATAGATTTTGGAGGTTTATATCATCGTGTGTGTGTGTGTGTGTGTGTGTGTGTGTGTGTGTGTGTGTGTGTGTGTGTGTGTGTGTGTGTGTGTGTGTGTGTGTGTGTGTGTGTGTGTGTGTGTGTGTGTGTGTGAGACAGTCCGGATCTTGCCGCCAGCAGAAATTTGCCTACAGAAGAGATTCCTAAAATAGAACAAGATAACCTTTGATACTCAATACTGCTGCGGTCCCACTGAGCCAACACACACACACACACACACACACACACACACACACACACACACACACACACACACACACATTTGCACCTGTGCTACAGGTATTCTTGTCAGTCAGTCAGATGATATTTACCTTGAGGGCTGACACGGTGACGGTTGAACCTCTGACAAACACATAAATCACACAAACAAACTCACTCTCTTTTACAACGGCCCCCCTCGTGACTGTCTGTCTGCAGATACCAAAACAGCACAACGACACGCTAACTCTTCACTGACCTCCAACCTTGGAAAACTGTAGGTCAAGTGAGTACTATACCGTAAATGCCTCATTAGGGATCTAAAAATTGTAGTTTCTGGTTTAGTCTCTGAGGAGAAGAAGCAGAAATGTAAAGTATTTTTAGATGATGACAATAATCAGCTGCTCTTTGATTGTAGCGTCGACGCTCTGCTGTGTTGTATTGTCTTAAAACACACCCACAATAAATTCAAAACCACAGCGATCCTGAGTAACCACCGCCACCCTTTGATCAAGTATTACTGTCACAGGAGCTGGTGCAAGACGACAGGTAAGATAAGAAAAACAAAAGGAAGATACTGATGATAAAAAAAGTGATGAACTGGGGCCAACACTTCATGCAACCGTTTAAATCTCAAGTCATTTTAGTCCAGGACTCAAATCAACATGGGACGGTGCCGAGAGGGAGAAAGACCCCCAGTTCACCCTCTATTTAACCCATCATGGAGTCACACTCTGTCAGCTCCTAATGAGCCGTATGTACATGGTGCTCTTAGGTCTACTGAGAGACTTAGAGGGAGGAACAGAAGGAAGAAAAATTTAGCAGAAGTTATGATGGATCGCTCACGAATTTGGTTATGACATTTATTAACATTCATATACAGCCCCTGCAGTAAGTCCTTCTTGTCAGAGCTACAAGTGTGAGGTGCTCTAACAAATACAAAGGCCTGACTTCTTGAATATTTAACGTTTCGACGCTCTGAACTGCAATGAAATGCAAAGTGCAAACAGAAATCTCAAGGTAACGAACGCACTGACACCTGCGATCAGCCCAGCTTTTACAGACAGAAAAATGCAGAGTCATGCTGCAGCAAATAAATCCAGCACCTTCTACACAGCATCCGATATTTGGGAATAGTGTTAAATATCGATGCTGACTATCTGAAACAGTGCAGTATCGATACTCTGGTACTAGCTGTGTTTTTTTACCACTGTAGTGCCCACATCGTCCCACCTCCTCCAGAAGTAAATACACTGAGAGGCTGTTGTGCTTAACACACAGTACACAAGCTTTAATATATTTATCTTTTAGTGCAGTCCAACTGTTTGTTATCATAAATATGACTTCAGCGGTAGTTACACATGTAAACGTGCAAGTGTTGTGTCCACATTCATAAACTAGTGATAACTGCTTTGTAACACGCTGTAATATTGTTAAATTTAGAGTTTTGAACTGCTTTTGTTTGTTCACTGCGATTCTTTATCGGTCAGCCAACTTTCTCTAACCCAGAGGCTGGCAGGGATCCAGTTTCTCATACGTTTGCTTCAGCAGGCCAGATATTGGCAGGAAAAAGTTGGCAGTAAAGGTAAAATCAGGGCTTGTCCAGATAAAAGCTGATCTCTTTTCTCCCTCCAACCTGCCTGCTGTCCTTTCCCCTTTCCTTTAGTCTAAACGATGACAAATAATCCCCAAATCCATCCTCGGCCATCTGCACTGAGGAAAAAAACCCACTTGAAAGCTCTTTAGGCGAAAAAAAGATTAAAGACATAACCCAATACGAGCTGGCATGTGAGAAAGTATGCGCCCCCGTCGCAGTAAAGATCCGATAGAGATCACTTCAGCTCGGACCTCTGCCAGTCGATAACCTACAAAGTGGCGTGTTATCAGGGGAGCCCGGTGCATTTCACACGCCTTCAAACAAAAGCTGCTTTAGAGAAAATGAAAATGGGGGTTTAATGCCCTGTAAGACTATTGGGTTTAACAGAGTGTGTGTGTGTGTGTGTGTGTGTGTGTGTGTGTGTGGAAGCCTTATCAAACCCTGCTAAAAGCTACTTAGAGGGAACCCACAGGAGCAGCGACCACACAGACTTTAAATAGACGCACACTTCCCAAAATGCACCGAGTGTGAACGAAGCCCACAGGCGCTCGTCTGGGTCATTTAGAGGAATATGATGCCGCCTCACAAGTCAGGGCAATTTTCTACTGAAGGAGATAAAAGGTTGAGTTGAATTTGCTTTACGTAACGGTGATATCTGCCAAGAAATCTGACCAGATGTTCGTGTGCCAAAACTCTTTTTCGGTCGTGTTTTCTTATTTTCCTCCTCAACATAAAGGTTATCTTTCTGCCTTGGCTTGTTTGGCTCTCTGCCTGGAGAATATCTCAGATTTTTCCAGCGAAATTTGGCAGAAAGTTGGGTGAGCAGATGATTTATTTTGGAGTCTTGAGTTGACTCAGTCTTGGTTTAGTGTCCTGGATTTGGGATTTGGTAATCATAGCTCTCAGCCAAAATCATCTAATGACAACAACTAAGCTGTCTGTATTACAACTGGGCAAATCTTAACCACTAACAAAGACCACACGATGCTGCTGAAAGCTCTGAAAAGAGCGGGTAAGTGCACCTTGAGTAATTTATTTTTTTCATTGCTGAACAGCGACCACTGTGGACACAAGTGGTAACGACAGGGCAAAATATATTAATTTCCCTTTATTAAAAATAATTAGATTATTATCAGATGACATGGTGAAGGGAGTTAGGACGGCTTAAGGTGGCTTTAATTTATAATTTATATAAGGCTGAAAATTACGGATAAAAATACTAATTTTACCTGAGAAATACTGTCAAACAGTCTTAGTCCCAAGTGTTGGACTCTCCTAAGTCCTCTTATCTTTGAAGAATTTTGTGAACCCCTATTCTTTTATTCTTCTTTTTGTTTCTCTGCGTCTACGAGCTAATTTTGGTGTAAAAATGGTTAAAAGCCAACTCAACTTCACGGATACTACAGCAGCAATATCCTGGAAAAGAAATTTTAAAAACTGACATCTTGAAATCCCTGACATATAATCAGAAGTTCCTTCCTACATTGACAGCAGAAGAAGACCAAACCCAGGGTACCAAACAGGGAACAACATGACCTCACAGACCTGTTAGAAGTCACCCTTGAAGTCAACTCTTGGTGAGTCGATGATACCGAGAAAAAAGAAACGCGTTTGCAGGGCCCAAAAATAAACCTGACTTTAAATCAATTTGACAGGAATTGATGTGTTTGGGTGTGACATCAGCGTTGGCAGGGCTTTTTTTTCTTTCCCCTTCAGTGCCTGAGAGTTTGGCCTCGAGGTAAAAGGCTGAAAAATGTGGACTCTTTGGACTCTTTGGAAGCAAAACACTTGAACTCCTGATTTCTTTGGCAGACATGTTGAGTGTTGAGTTGGCTGACAGACAGATGCTCCCAGTTGTAGATATCTGTACTCCATGACTGGCTAAACAACAACAACATGAATGTTCAGCTAATCCTTTCCCAGCATGAACCACGACCATTACAGAGAAGAAGAAAAAAAATAAGATTTTACAGTCCCTAAGAGTTGCTACTAAATCAAAGACCAATTAATAACACCAACAGGTACCTGTATGGATCACATTCATCTCTCTACTGTTTCCACAGCCAAAGGTTTCCTCCTTAATTCAATTACATCCGCCAGCTGCAATCTGGAGAAACGGAGGAAGAGGAGGAGGAAGTGTTGACCCAGACTTTGGCTCTCAGTGTAGCTGACTGTGATCTCAGGGGGGAACAGAGCGGCTGAGCAGCTGTGTTAGCCAGGAAATGTACAACACAGCACAGAGAGGTGTATTCTCTCTCAGTGTGTATAAAAGATGCTGGAGTTTAGGTTTTGTCCCAGAGGTAACAGAGGCAAAAGAATTAAGAATTAGCCTGTTGAACTATTGTGCGTCTCGCTTGATTTTCATACAGCTTGTTATCACACATGCATTGTACATCTACAAGGCCCAACAGTCCCCTTTTGTACTCACTTATAGATACCAGCCACCTAAGTATGTCGTATTTCCTGAGAAATTAATGAAAATGTAAAAAAAATAAACGCTACGTTAAAGAAAATGAGAAAAACATCCTGGATCCACCCCTTTATCCAGATCCAGAGCAAAATTCAATGAGGTCTATTCTGGCTTGGACCCATCCTTTTTGTGTAATCCTGCTGACAAACTAACCAGCCAACCAACCAACCAACCAACCAACCAACCTATCAACCAACCAACCAAACAACCAAGCAACCAACCAACCTATCAACCAACCAACCAACAGACTAACCAGCCAACCAACCAACCAACCAACCAACCAACCAACCAATCAACCAACCAACCAAACAACCAAGCAACCAACCAACCAACCAACCAAACAACCAACCAACCAAACAACCAAGCAACCAACAGACTAACCAGCCAACCAGCCAACCAACCAACAGATAAACCAACCAATCAACCAAACAACCAAAAGACCAACCAGCCAAACAACAAACAGTTGGACCCATGAAGACAATGAAGTGTTCTAGAGATAGTTCTAGACTTTTGTTTTTGTTTTTCTCATTTCTGAGCTGCCGTCATATTTTTTATATTTTGTAAAATCAACACCATGAGTCACGCTGCATTAGCTACTAGCAGTTCCTATTTGCATTGTAACCTCAATACTCATTATTTTAAGTTGATTATGAGGGAAGATCTAAGGTTATACAGAGTTCATTTTTATTCCACTTATAATTGGAATAACTTTGTTGGTAAACTGCTCCCACTTATTCCAGATTTGACAGAGTTATGAGTCTGAGAAGAACGGCAGCTATTTCTGATGCAACACATGCCAATCGGGTGCTAAGTTCAAATATGTAGAACTGGTCAGTAAGCTTGGAAAGTGTGGAAAGAGACTATTGAGTCTCTCAGCAGCTACCGTCCCTTCACGGTGTCTTCTTACAATAAACAGAAGTCCATTTGCTCCAGTAAAGAAGCCCAGCGGCCTCCAGCAGACGAATGTTGTGTAAAATGTGAGCTGTGAAGCAGGGCGTCGCTGTGAAAGAACATGTGTGCCCAGTTAGCTTCCACTGTATAAATAAAGCTTCGATAAGTTCAGGTTAAACCAGGGTTGTGTTAATGGTTAGAAAACTGAGCCTGTGAGACGATCGCTGCCAGTTTTTCTACGATTAAATCGCCGTTTTGTTTTCAACTGTAATTACTCTGGTTGAAAACATCACTTGCCTGCTAACTCTTCTGCTGGCTTGACTACAGTGAGTTTAATCCCAGCAGATGATACACAACATACAGATGAGTACATAATCCAGTGGCTGTGTAAAACCATCACACAGCATTAGCATTTCACACCCAGATCTCAGATATGACTGGCTTCTTCTTGCTGCTCACTGAAATTGAAGCATTTCGGAAATCAGATATCACAGGTTCATGCTGCTCACTGCCAAATGGCATTCTGGGTATTAATGTGAACTGTGACCCGTCTTTTTGAGCCATCATGCTGTTCCTTTACGCTTAATTTATTATGTTTTGAAGTGGAAAATAGCCGCAAATCAAAGATGAAATTTAAGGTTGAGTTTTGGGCACGACTGTCCCGACAAAATTCAGGAAATGGACATTGGTGTTACTTGATTGGACGGTCTGCAGACAACATCACCTCACTGTCCTTCGTTCAAACTTGATCTACAGTTATTTTGTGGAGTTTTAATCCCTCGACATCTTTCTTTTACTTCTCCAGTAATGCTTAACATCTACAAATAATCCAACAGATCTACCCAAGCAATCCACAATCAATGGTGCCACAATCCACAAGTTCTTGACCATGAGCTTAAAAAAAAACAAAAATTATATTTTACTACAGCAGTTAGCAGTTGCACTGGTGATATGCGGTATGAATTCAACTAGTGGCAAAATATTACATCTTGCACCTTCGAGCTAATCGAGCTTTAGGGTAGATACCAGACATCTTTCGACCTGCAAATCACCAAATCACTTCTTTCTTGGCCTGACTAGTTTTAAAAAGTCTGCAGCCATAAACCATTTGCCGCTCTGATGCTACTGAGGCATTTTATCCAAAAGCAGGTCCACAAACTGTGACTCTCCTGCTCCTCAGCAGTCCTCACGAACCTGAAGTTGCCAAAAACTTTACTGACATTTTATTCCAGGCGACAGATGGCGTCGAGAAAGTCGACCAGTGCTCCCTTCAGCCCTCCAGGACCTAACGACCAGTGATGACTTTCTCTCTGAAATCTGCCGGCCCTCTCTTGCCTGGCACGCCGAGAGCGAGCAGCAGAGGTAATTCCATGTGCTGCCGAGAGTCAGCTGCAGTGCTGCTTGGCAAGGCGGTCGCGTTCCCCCCGGTGCTCCACCCAGCCAGCAGCCCGACCGAGAGGAAATACCAGCGTGTGCTGCTAAAACAATGTGGTTTTAATCTGAGAGGAGTGCGGGCCTTTAAAACTGCGACTCAGTTTCTGCTTCAGTCTCTCAGGAGCTCTCTCTCTCTCTCTCTCTAAATGCTTTGTTTCACTCCTGAGGTCGACTCTGCAGCAGATAGTCCAGAATCCTCTTTTCCATCTCTCTTCCTCCCTTTGTCCTACTGTTTTTGACCATCTCCTCCTTTTTTCTTCCCCGTCCGTCTCATCTCCCTCTCCCTGCCTCTTTTTCTATAGCCGCCACGCAACTGTCACTAATGGACTCCAACACAGTGCGACATGTGGACGAGCGCCCGAACACAGAAACTCCCTTAACCTTGATGCACCGCTGTTCACACTACAGGCTTCAGCCCAAATCAAACATGGCTGCAACCATTAATATGACAGACCACCGCGGAAGAAGAAAGCCTTGTGTCAGACTCAAGAGTGTGAGAGGAGATCAGAGCAGGCAGATGATTAATAAAACACAACTGAAGGACACATTAGACGTCTTTTCCTGTCAGTTTTGGATCCGTCTGTGTTGTATAATTGGGCGGCCGGGACGTCACACTGACCTTCCAAAGACTTGAGAGCCTTCTGGAGAAGAGACATGTGAACTTTGGTTTTAAAGAGTTTTCTTTTCCACTCCTCACCGCAGTGTAATGAGTGAGGGTGGTGGCAGAGCTCTCCATCATTTTACGGCTGAAGGAGAAGCAGTCTGGGTGGAAGAATTTATTTCAAAAAGTCATCTTCCATAAACAGAAATCACAATGACACTGAGAAAGCAGCGACATATACCTCCACTCCCACACATTTCTCCTTTTCAACTCAACCGACAGTATATTCCACTTAATACTGAGGCCATGAAATAAAAATACACAGATTTACAGCTGTGTGGCAGCAGAAATGTGAAATCTTTGGGCGTTACAACTAAAACAGCCTGATGCGACCACAGGAACTGGGTGTGAAACAGCAGCTCTGGTTTACTCAGAGTGACGTTTGAAAGTTGGCCAGCAGGGTGAGCTGATGGTGAAGGAGATTAAATATTGAGAACTTGTTGAGGGAAGGTTGCAGGGTTGATTCAACTGGCATAAAACTGTCTATTAAATCACCCATGAGCAAGAAAGCTGATAAATATTAGATAAGTATCAATCCTTAACATTTCTGAAGTGTCATGAGTATTTTAAAGTCTCAAAACTGAAAAAGTAGAAAAACTTTGACTCTTAACTTTTTATTCGATCAGATTTAAAATATAATTTTGCCAATTTCTGACTGTGTTATAAAGTCAAAGTCCTTGTGGTCCTTGTGTGTAAACAACATTAAGGAAGTTTGGCTTCTTTTCTTGAGTTTTTAGTTCAGTCATTTCCTCCTTTTATTTTGTAGGGTGTCTTCATCAGAAAAACAACCACATAGATCGACTGTGAAAGCAGCTTTTTAAGACCTATATATTTTATTATTTTTTTTTTTGTGAGGCAGCAACCTCTAGTGGCCGTAGTAATTATTATAGCAGCAAAGGAGGACGTCAGTCACTTAGTCTGAAGTACATAAGTGACATAGTTATTTTGACTCAAATCAACCTTTTCAGTGGTTTAGGTATGACAACGTGTTGTTTAATCAGTACACTGAGAATAAGGACGAACTCTATTTGTGCTATCCTGATTTAATATAATCATTATAATATAAAGAAACTTCCTGGGAGTAAATTACACACCAGGATTAAACTCGTCTTCACAAGCAGATTGACTGGAAACCCTGCACTACTGAACAAATACAGCCGGATGGTAAAATGGCACAAATAAGACTCATCATACTAAACTTAATTTGACGATTGATATGACATTTATAGAGTTAAACGACCAAATCGGTTATAATATAATAGGTCATAAGTCTGAAACTGGACTGAAAATTGAGGTCTTTCATTACAAATCTAAATCACGTTAGGGAGATTTATCTAAGTCCAAGGTTTCTGTATTGTGATGCTGGTTACATTTTGTTTTCACAAGCAAAACAGACTTCTAATTATTCATCATGAGTCATTTGGTCTTCAATCTTTCCTGACGGAGATGATAACTGATCTCTCTCTACCTTGTTGCCATGGCTTTACTCGCTCTCTCTCTATTTATACACGTGTAATAAAACCAGCAACTCATCTGGAACAAATTATGAGAAAAACTTCAAATAGTTTGAATGTTTGAGGAGCTACGGCATTTAAAGAGGCAGAAAATAAAGCTCCGTGTCTCTTCTGTTCCCTGTAATTTTGCCAATAAAACAGCGGCCGAAGCTTGGACGTCGTCCTGCAACCCTGAACTCCTGAGACTTGATCCTGGCCACGATACTGGGAGCCCAGAAGCCTTTGCTGTGCCTTAGTTATACCAGCGGGTTTCACACACACACACACACACACACACACACAGCTGGTGCTTAACCACCTCTGGTGACCCCAATCGTTCCAACTGTACAGATTGAGTTTCCACAGCATCTGTGCCGGCCACATGTGTGTATCTAACATGGCTAATATGGCTAATCCCTCGGCCCACAGACACACACATTGAGAGACCATGGGTGGTTGTATCTGCAGCGGTTTGTGGATATCAACAAACCAAATCCCTGTTTGACCTGCTAACAGAGCAGCTGGTGACTGCAGACTCTCATCAAACTCCGAGGTGTTTAACACTCGTCGGTTTCTGCAGAGTATCGACTGAGGATAGACTTAGAGCTTCAACAATTATTTTCATGCATATGATGATTATTTTCTCAATTAACTGATTGTTTTTGTGCATAAAATTTCCGGAAAATAATGAAAAAAGTTCTGCATTTTCCAAAGTCTGAGGTGAAGTCTTTTAATTACATTTTTTTGTCCAACCAACAGCTCCAAAACCCTGAAGAAACTGTGGTAATTCCAGTTAATTATCAATGGCTGAGAGCTAAACTGCATTACTTGACTAATAGATTGGAGCTGAACTGCATTATTTTACTAATAGATTGGAGCTGAACTGCATTACTTTACTCATGTCTGGGAGCTAAACTGCATTACTTTACTAATAGATTGGAGCTAAACTGCATTACTTGACTAATAGATTGGAGCTGAACTGCATTACTTGACTAATAGATTGGCGCTGAACTGCATTACTTGACTAATGTCTGGGAGCTAAACTGCATTACTGCCTTACCAAATCTGGCGCAGGGCTCAAAATCTCAAATATTTCGACTGAAAGTTTTCACCTTCATGGTATATTTGCCTCCTGTAATTTCACTGATCTCTCTCCAAACTGATGCTATCGTGAGTTACTGATGTTAAATTACCGTTACTCGGTCTCTGTACTTTAAAGTGAACTGGAATGAACTCAAAAACACAATTTGCCTCTTTTCTAAATATTTTTGCTTTCCCAGCAGCAGACAGACAGACAGACAGACAGACAGACAGACAGACAGACGGACACACTGTCTCCACCTCATTGCTCATTTACATTTAGATGAGCCCATTAAGATCCATAAATGACCGACACCTCCACCTCCTCCTCCTCCTGTCCACATCCTTCTCATTCGTCTCAGTTTTTAAAAAAACTGATTTGGGGATTTGTTGTGGTGAAGGGAAATGAGAAGAGGAGGTGGAGGGGAGTGTGTCGTCTTCCTCTCCTCCCTCCATCTCTCCCCATTTCCCCATCCTCTTCTCCACCTCCTCCTCCTCCTCCTCCTCTCCCAGAACCAGCTGCTGTTTCAGAAAGTGGCAGCTGGAATCCAACCTCCAACAAAAGCCTCATTTCAGGTGTGTTTATGTGATGAAAGCTAAACAAAACTAATAATGTTGCTAATAAAGACGGACACAGAAAAGAGAGAGATGTAGAAGGTGGGTGACAAGAGAAAGAAACATAAGGACAAGGGTTTTTTTTTAGGTTTTCACACAAACAACATTTTTCTATGTGCCTCCAATAACACATGTTATGCTGACACAGTGATTCTCAAACTGTAGAGCGCACAAAGCAGTCAGTATTCAGGTTAGCAAATGTCATTCAGAAGGCAAAAAGTAAAGAAAAGTACGAGATGAGAAGAGTTTTGACAGAACTGACGTCATGAGAATACCACAAAGACGATGTTTCGTGTGAAAAAAACGCGTGAGACCTGAGTCACTCAAGCTCTTGCACAGAAAACTGACACTGTAATAGCTGCATCAAGGTATCAAGTAGTTTGACAACCACGTACAATGCTGAAAAAATGCATCGATCCAGAGCATCAATACCATTACAACTGAAGTGTTCCTGCAAAACTTAAACCTAATGACGGGACAACAACCAAAAGCAAACACCTGTCGTGTTGTATTGTGAAGAACTGGTACCCTTACCTCACAAAAACTCAAACAGCATAAAAAGCGATTCGCATTATACATTTCTTCATCTGGCTTTGGGCAGCCCTGCTCTAAAAGAACAGGTTTACTACCTGAGATGTCAGGATCTGACTCTGCTACGCTTCATCCACTACAAAAACAAGAAGTTTGTGGGGTATCATGTTCAAAATAATGACGCAGACAGTACGAGTTGTACATGATTCCAAGAAAGGCACGAAAAGAAACATCACTTCCTCTTTTACAGAGGTCACCGCCTAACAACAAACATAGATTTGGGTGGTAATGAGTTGCTGTATGGTCGTACTCTCTGAGGAGGAGGCTCAACAAAAAACAATCAACAGGTGGTCTTGTGTTTGTGAAATAATAATCATGTACAGGTACGATGAAGCAGCAAGCAAACATTAAAGCCAGTCATTCTGTGTCGTGTCCTTTTAATGGCGTGTTTGAGGTGCATGAGAAAAAAAGAGGATGAAGATGAGGGGAAACAGAGGAGGAGGAAGAGTGGCTCGGATTTCATTACATTCTCTACATGAGTAAAATTCCTGGGAGGCTCCTGCCAGCTTCAGTCCACACTCCCTGCTGAGTGTGTGTGTGTGTGTGTGTGTGTGTGTGTGTGTGTGTGTGTGTGTGTGTTACCCTCCTTTCTCTTGCTCCCTCACACACACCAAAAAAAAAAAAAAAAAAGGTATCTGTCAAGATTTCGGGTTTTCGAAAATGGATTTATCCCACAGGGTCGCTCGGGGCTGCTCCCATGAGCCACTGCTGCACCGAGAGATGGAGCGAGGAATAAAGAAATAAAAAGACGAGAAGAGAGGAGGGGGAGAGGAGGGAGAGAGGAGGGGGAGACAGGAGGGGGAGAGGCTGCTGTGCAACACATTTGGCTTTTATTTACTGTAATTTTATTTTTCTGGTTTTTTCATGCTGCTATATTCGGGGTCTTTTGGCTGCTCGGCTCATGTAACATTCATGCCAATAAACACTAATGAATTGAATTCAACTGAGAGGGAGGCGGCGAATGATGCAGCAAAAGACACACACTCACACACACACACACACACACACACACACAGGAGGACTCACACACCGTGACTCCCCACCTTAACAACTTGCCTCACAGCAGCTGGTCCATTTCATGCTCAGACAAAAAAGAAATCGGACCGATCGATCGAGGCGAGAGGGAAAAGAGAAAAAGGAGTAAGAGAGAGAGAGAGAGAGCAGCATTGATGATTTGTGATGCGTTCACCACAGCAACATGTTCCAGCCTCGTCTACCAAAAAAAACCCAGACGCATACTGATGAGCCGCGGCTGCAAACTGCTTCCATCTGGGAGGAAAAAATCTCTCTATGGCAAAACACAATCGGCTGCAGAGTAAGACAGTCATCGTCGATGTGTCGGTGCCGTCTCAACAGGTGGGGTTTCCACTCTCCTCCACTATCAAACAAGTCTCCCGCTGCAGCCGTCGCTCTTTGCTCCTGTATTTGCTTTTTGTTATTCAGGTGAAGAGATGAAAACCTGAGCTGAGGGACAGGAGGCTGATTTAAAGTTGGTGAGGCTGGAAATATGATCTTCTCTCGGGTCCTTCTCAGTGTCTGTCTGACTTTTGACCCTGACTCTGAACATAAAATGGCTCCATGGGGCTCGTCCAGTGAAACACAAGTCTCCAAAAGCCCCGGGGTCCCGAAATTGATTTGAGAAAATAAAAAATATTCACTGTAGCTGCTAAGCTGAAAGCGTTAGCATGCACCCCGAGCTCGTCTGCGTGTCGAGGGTGTAAATGAAGTCTTTTCAAATCAATTTATGTATGTTTCTGTATTGTGACTCCTTCTTATCACATGTAGCAGTACAGCTACTCTACACCTTCGTCCTTCACAAGCACACTTTATTTAAA
Organism: Pagrus major; assembly: GCF_040436345.1. Classification (NCBI taxonomy): domain Eukaryota; kingdom Metazoa; phylum Chordata; class Actinopteri; order Spariformes; family Sparidae; genus Pagrus; species Pagrus major. Next base: position 29,673,867 of record NC_133235.1, read on the forward strand.
GCAATGGCAAAAGACCAGATAAAGTAGAGATAAACAAGATAAAGATAAAGTCAAAGGATCTCTAGAAATTGAGTCTTTCTGAGACTTAAAGAGGAGCAACAGTAACCGCACGATCGCTGTGCTGCTGCCTGTACAAGACACCACAACGACCACTCCCTCTGCTGAAAGCACAGTCGGAGGGATAAGGAGGGCAGGTGATATAATGAGGACGTGGTGCTGAATGTAACCGGAGGAGAAAAACACTCAACTTTAACCTAATTCTTCATTACAGCTCACGGTTCACTGCTCAGAGCTGAGACGACTTCAAATTAACAAAATACTGTTCACACGTCGTATTTTATTGCAGTGAGACACGACTGTGCACGACACTTCGACATTAGACTTAAATTCATCAATTTCACAATGCTATCACAATCCTGTAGCACACAGTTGGATATAATCAGTTCAGTGTGGACCAGCTTTTTTTACAGCTGCTTTCAGGACCAGGAGATCATTTTAAAAAGACGATGACCCACACAGAGAAGTAGCGGTGTGAGCCACAAGTGTTATTTTATAATCCCCGTCATTGAGGCTTCAGTGCAGAGATGAGCTTCACCTCTCTCACCTCCAGCTCTCTGTAGACTTGCTGTTCACACCGCTGCCTCCATCACCTCACCTAAATCTGGCTTTTATAGTCTGTACCTTCTCTGCACAAGAGCAAGACAAACTGCTTACTGATGGACGTCCCTCTATTTGTACGAGGCTGTCGTCCTCACAAGAGCATTACAGATTTGTTCACTCGCCTTAAACGACCCATTTTATATATTTGTCTTTATAGGACCTCCAGCAGCTGTGTTAATAAATCTATTCGGGACATTATAGCACCACTAAACTTGTGATTTGTGTGACCACGAGACTCTGATCACAACCTGTTTCCTACCAACAGTCGGAGCTGGTTTCTATAAACCACAACCACAGTTTCTCTCTAACTTTAGCCGAGTGAGACAAAGAACTTTATTGGAGAATCAATCTTTTAGTGGTTTCACTGAAACTAAAGTGATACGCAGGTACTCCGTCTTCCCACCTCTGGACTGACACGTCTGTTTACCCTCAGATACGTATCAGTGCACATCTCACAGCCAGTCATGTCACAGTCTTTCATGTAATCTGTGGGCGTTTACTGCACACAGCAGACTTTAGTTCTCTGACTTTAACCCTTTCAGGAAACACCTTCCCTCATCAACATAAATACCCCAGTAAAACTGCACCAAGTCTGTGGGAAACACAGTATCTGAAGGGCAAACTAAGCAAACAAATGTCCCTACTATGTTGTTCAATAACCGGCAAGCTTCATAGTTTAATAAAGCAAACACATCGAGGCATTTTTAAACTTGTATGGAGAAACTGACCATTTTCTTAAGATAACAATCTGATAAGTGTCTAAAATTCTGGATAAATGTACAGATGTATGGCCTATATCAACCCTTATTCTTCTTTCTCCCTATATTTCTTTTGTTTTAACCTGAAAATATTTATAAAAAGAAAAGTTCAAAACTAGCGGATGATGCAGCCCATTCTCTAGGATGTACATGTTAGCAGTTAATGTTTCTGCAGACAACAGATGCGTCCAAAGGTTGACATTTGTACCAAACGAGGCGTATCACATCCACATTATATGCTTATTAGCTGACTTTCACATAAAGAGGTGGAGGTGGACGGAGGCGGCGTTATTACAGCCATCAAGGCCGCCGAACAGCCGACCGCAGTTCGAGTCACACAACTGAGTGTTTTAAAGGACACCTGGAGACATTTCAATCCATATTTGTTTCATCCAAAGCACTTTTCAAGGTAAGCTGGGGATATTTCAAGGCTTTTGTGGCGTTATAAATGGCTATGTTGCACGTGGGAGTTGGACCATCTCCATCCGTGATCGTGGCGACCAAAACTGGCATTGTAAGCCAAACGATGATTTCGGAAACCCTTACCAAGTGGCTTTTGTGTCTAAATCTAAGTCAACCTAAAGACCAGTTTCAACTTAACTGTGGTTTTGCAGAAACGTACTTCGCTAACATTTATTCTGCTGACTGGGTTGAGTTTTTTTTTTGGGACACGACTTTACTCATGAGCTTTTTTTCTGACTGTCAAGACGAGAAAAATGTGTTGTTTGAGACCTCATGTGGTCTCAACAAGCCCCCGTGTCTCATGTTTCCAGCTTCAGAGGAGCCAGGTGTGCGTTTCTGTATCTGTGTGTTACATGTGTGTGAAAACAGGAAGTTGGAAAAAGGGCAGAAGGGAACTGAGAAGCCGAGCGAGTCAGGACACAGACATCCTGCTGAGACACACACACACACACAAACACACACACACTCATGCTAAGACAAACATACACACACTTCTGCATCAAGGTGGTGACATGTTAACACAGAAACACACATGGAAGAGAAACCAAGACACACACACACACACACACACACTCACACTGACCCCAGTCCTCTCACCCGGCCACTTAACTGGGGAGGTAAATGCTAGTGGGACAACTTTTAACAATAGCCTACATTTCCCATAATCCCATAGGAACACAGAAAACAGAGCAGCCTCTCATTTTACTCTGAAACACCATAAAAAGAACTTTATTTTGACATCCTGCGGTTCAGACGGTAACAACCGGCCAGCGAGCGTCAAATTAACATCAACCACCGCCTATTTTAGAAAAACGGCTGAATATTCTCACACACACACGCACACACACACGCACACACACACACACACACACACACACACTCTCAGTCGTCCTAACCTGCTTGTGACAGCGCAGGTTATTATCGTCGGTGGATTTATCACAATGCTTCTTTTCTTTTCTTTCTTCTCCTCTTTATCAGATTTCTGCTGCTCCGGTTTCACGTTTCCTTTTGTTTGTCTGCTCCGACTGATTTATGTTTCTCGTTCTAAAATTAGATTTTGTTCACGTTTTGAAAAAAGATATACACGTTTGAATCTTTCTTCTGTACAACTGAATATAAAAATAAAATGAAGAAAACAAAGCACACACACACACACACAAATAAACATCTGTCGGGCACTTATCCAACATATTTTTAAGCCCTACGAGTCACCGAAGTTCAAGTTTGTTTACATGCATTCTTGGACAAGAATTTCTTTGCGGATGAATAAAACATGTTGGAAAAACTTCAGTGTAGATTTATGAAATATTCAGCATTAAAGTGATGGTCCACAGGTCTTCACCATACGCCAAACAAGCAATTGAGAGTCTAACCCACGCTCGGGTTAGTGGCTGTTTTTACATTTGTTGTTTTACCCTTCATATTAAATATTAAATATTAAATATAGGCAGATCAGCTAAAGACAAACACGTTTTCACCTCCAGGAGGCGGATTTAGCTGCTGTAAGCTCATTCACTTGATTTCTTTAAATGACGTGTCAGTTATTTTGTACAAACATGATCACCCATGTGCAGTTTTAAAGGTCCAGTGTGTTGGATTAAGACGATCTATTGGCTGGAATGAAATACAAGATTCTTAATTAATCTTCCATTAGTGTTTAATCACCTGAAACGAAGAATCGTTGTGTTTTTGATTCCTTAGCATGAGCCTTTCTTCTACAGTAGCCCAGAGCGGACAAACCAAACACTGACTGCAGGGGGAGAGGGTGAGACGACCTTCTACCTTTAACTTTAATAGTCTTTGAATTATATTAATATGGCGTGAGCTTCAGTTAGCTTTGACCACAAATGTCCTTCAGAGGGAGACTTTTTACTCTGATACTCTGAGTACATGTCAGAGCCTGTACTCTATTACTTAGTAATACTTGAATCAGTACTTTTACTTTTACCAGAGTCTGTTTTTACACAAGTATCTGAACTTCTAGTGCAGGAAACAACGCGTGGACTTTTGCCACCTCTGATGTTTTGCCTTTTTTGTGCAGAGTCAATGATGTTTCGGACTGAATCGCACTGAATTTGAATTTGAAAGTGTGCTCCGCTGTGTTTCTGCTCTCATCAAATACTTCAAATGCAACCATTTATTGTCCTTGAAGCACAGCAAACTGTGTTATTATCCGTTCTTGAAAAGCAGGCTGTTTGCTATCCATCCCTGCCCTCTCAGCACATCTGAAACTGGGCCCTGAGGGTTTAACCCCCCTCCCCCCGGGACGATTGGAGAAACACAGCGAAGGCAAATTGGTGTCGAGCTCCGTCAGCAGCTCCAGTTTTTTTGTCGCAGGACTCGAGAGGAGTGAAGCGATCCGTGTTAAAGGTACAACCAGGAGAAGAGAGGAGGAAGCTGTCGGCATTGTTCTGCTGTAAACCCTGTATTACGTTACATCTATCCATTACACTCCAGCAAATCCCAACGGTCCTCAAACATGGGAACAGATGTGGCTGTTCTACTTGGAAGACGCCTAAAGACGACACCTCACACAGCAGAACAGACCACATTCTTCCATTTATCTCAGCCAGATTGTTATAAATACCTCAGATACACCAGGAGAAACACGACACGCCTCTGTGACATGAGAGAAGGCTGAATGACCACGTGGAGGTGAGAAGGTGATCACAGACAAGGCAGAGGTAGAGATCCGAGTTTAATGTACACTGTGGTTCAACTTTTGTTTCACTTGTTCTGTTGTACAGTTTAAATGGGCACCTGTCAGCTGATGATTGATTAATCTGCTGACTCATCTTTTAGTTGTTAAATGTTAGAAATTGTTAAAAATGCTCATCCCAAAAAGAAAACTGGCGAGCCAAGGGATCTGAATCAGGTTATATGTCGTCGTTGGCGTAAGCGGATGTCAACTTAATAAACACCACTAGTTTGCGATAATCACTGACTCACTTTTGCCTGAAAAATGACTGAAATCATTAATTAATTATCAAAATAGTTAGTCTGGAAGCATCATCAGCATCTAATGTTTCCCCCACGTGAGGCGAGGACACACGGAGAGACTACATTTATTCCAAACAGGGACAAACGACTAGATTAAGCGTGTACATGGTGATTAAGCGACAATATTTTCCTACTTATTGATTAATCAGTTACACCACCACTCTTACTCTGACTGATTGACTGCACAGGATCGGATAACTCTCTTCTGATTGAGCTCTTATTCTGATTATTGGAACTGGAATATAAAAGCTGCTGTTGACTTCTTACTTTTAGACTTTGTTGACTTTTTATTTTGCAGGACGTATAACACTGCTGAATGCACACTGTGTACATAAATAAAAGCTGGATAAGCCCCAGGTAACATTATATTTTGATGGAGCAAGGACCTCCGGGAAGGACGTTCAGCTGGCAGCCAGGTAACCAGACGTCTGCACAGCTTCAGCTTTTGAACTGTTTGTCATTCAACGTCTCAGTGTTTGCCGGGGAGAGATGGACACCTTTCGCAAACCGAAATGCCCTGCCTGACACCGGTGTTTACATTATTTACTCCAACACTATCTGAGCCTCCGATCGTGTCGACAAATCAGACAGCGACCGGGGCAAAAGAGCATCGACGCCTCAAACATCGGCGGAGAGAGAGATCCAAACAGAATCTGAGCGGATTATAAATGATCAGTGGGTGTTTTGATGCAGACGTGCAGAAAGTGTTTGGCCTGGCGTCTGATGAGCAGGCAGACGGCGACTCTCTGATGTCTGAAACGCAGGAGGAATAAAAAACGCGTGTCCTCGTCTGCCCCGTTACCCCTCTGCTCCTCCTCATCAACTCTAATCACACTCTCTCATTTATCCGCGACATGATTAGGAGTTCATTCAACGAAGGACGACACCTTGGCAGCGCCGTCGCACCGAAAAGTTGTAATGAGTCTTGTAGAATCACTTATATTCTGTGATCGGAAGCGGCTCCGCCTGAGTCTGAAGTTAACAGAACAATTTAGACACCGGTTTGATCCCGAGGTAACTTTTCACTGCAGCTCACGTCACGTAGATTTAAATATAACTCACTGAAGGGAGGGGAGAGCATTAATCACTGCAAGAGGAAGAAAAACATGATTTCCATTGTCCAGATAATCATAATTCCTTTTTAGAAGGTCACTGTGTTGGAAAATTACTGATATAGATAGAGTTTTAACCATGATACTGAATATGCATCCAGATGGGTTAACTGTCCTGCAAATAAAAGAAGTCAATGATATGAGTTTAATTTGACTGGCAGTAGAATAAAGCCCTGCTTCCACACACGTCGACCTTCCTTCTCCTTCAGCTGCAGCAGTGTGATGCAGCAGGAAGCATCAGATATACCTGCTGCAGTATGATGACTGGTTGTGGGCTGAGAGCAGAGATTAGCTCCTGCTAGCTGCAGTTAGCAGCTGAATCTGTCCATCTAAAGCCATCCGGCATCAGAAGGGAATGAAGCGGAGCAGAAAATCAATTTACGACGGCCTCGCCAAGGTCGCCCCGCTGGCAGCCGCGCTCAGAAACTACCTGAAGGTTGAAGCTCGGTGCAGGAACGACGGCGGCCTTGTTGGCATGAATGACTGTCTGGTATCTGATTCTTTCTTTTGTTTTGTTATATTTATTCAGTCACTCATTGCCATTTCATGAGTAGGTGGATCAGTGTTTACTCAGGTACTGTACTAGAGCACAATTTTAAGGTGCTGGTATTCAAGTATTTCCATTTGGAGGCAAATATTGTACTTGTCAGTCACTACAGTTACTTGATAACTTAAGTTACTAGTTCCTTTGCAGATTGCATGCTCTAACACAGCCAAAGTAGTGTATTTCTAATGTGTCTTGGCAATCGGATACAAAAAAACTGACTCCAGTAATAAGATAAATGCCGAATGTGCCGTGTTTATGTTTTTTTTTTTTTTGTTTCTTTGTCTGAAATAACAAAACTTTGGTTCACTCTCTAAAGGCAGAACTCACTTCAGAGCTGCTGTATCAAAGCTAGCATGTATTAGCAATTACAGACACAATAAAGCATGTGAGCGTTTATTTGGCTCTGTTCATTTTCTGCATCGTGCAGTGACTGACAGTTGATTTTGTCTTCAAAGTTCACCGTATTATTCAAATCTTAAAGTGGAGGCTCTCCAAGCTTAGCTTAGCTGTTGTGCCTAAAAACAAATCTGAAATGTAAGACGCCGCCTTATCGAGCAACAGGTAACGTAAACCCCAGGTGCGACCTTTAAAATCTGGGCTCTCCAAGCTAAATTGTTAGCCTAACTTATCTGTTTCAGAGCTCAAGGCTAACAGCTGCTTGTTCTTGGCCAGATAAGATGTCCTGGCTTGCTTTGGGAGGAGCAGGCCAGAGGTGGAGGTGTTATCAAGGGAGGAGGACGCCTCCTTCAACAGGGAGCCGTACCTCCTCTCCCGGCAGCGAGCGCTCCGTCACACCAGACGAGATTAGAAATCACTGCAGCGCTGAAGCCAGTAGAGATAACAGAGAGTGTCTTGAGAGGGAGGGGAAGACAGACGACGTACACTTCATGGCCAAAAGTATGTGGACAGATATATGATGAACATATGGTGAACATATGACAGGGGCGTCTACTTAGTTGTGGTCAGAAACTGGCTCGAATGAATATAGAAAGGGAGGAAAAAAGCATGAAGGAGTATGAGAAAGTAAAACAGGACATTTAGAGGATTCAAGATTTAAGGAGGTAATTAAAGCAAAAAATGTTAAAGTAACAGAATAAAACAAAGAATAAGTTATAAGCAATAAAAAGTAAACCAGCAGTTTAGACAGATTACAGCCCTGCCTTTAACTCTCTGGCCTCTCTGGCCTCTCTGGCCTCGTTGTCATGTTGAACTAATGTTGATCATAACAGCAACAACAGCATGAACCGCTCCAGTGGAAGATGATGGATAAAAGCTCAGTGTGGTCCTCCCCCCCTCCCCTCAGCAGGTGGTCCCTCTGAAGGGAACGTGATGACAGACTGACGGAGGAACTCGCGGTATGCAGATAATGCAGCGCTCTGCTTACTACTGTAAAACACTGGAGCAAATCCTCCTCTGTCATCCACCTCGAGGAACAGCTGGGCCTGTTTGCATGACTACGGCTCTGAAAGGGATGAGCGAACCACTCTGCTCGCTCACAAACTCACTTGTTGATGCAAAGGACAGGAAACAGATTGATGCAGAGTCGGAAAAACTGAAGCCCGAAGGAGTCAGACGGTCTGTTAGAGCTGAAGAACTGGCTGTTTATTCACACTGCTGACAGAACCACGTCTGAATCACTCCAACAACGTGTGATTTTAACCAGATTGTACTGTTAAATTGAGATAATTAAAGTGATAAGCGAGTAAAGAATACAGAAGTCTGCCTCCTTTTTCTGGCGTGCCCAAGATGTTCAGCGATGACGACTCTTTTGTAATGAAAGTAGCTGCCACCAGCTGCAGATTCACTAAAACCACAACACCAGAATTAAACCACCACGCTTTAATTTCCATAACTGGTTGAAGCGAGGGATTCAGAAACAAACAATATTTACATATTTACAAGCTAAAGGAACAAGAAGAGAGAGAAAAGAGTATCTCAAACGAACTATATATAGTATTTATACACAGCGTTCATGTATTTTCAGAGCGAGAGCATCGAGGTAACTATAGAAAGTCACTTCAATTGAACTCCTGCCGCTCATACGACACCTACTGACAGCCTGCACGCAGCGCAGGATGAGAGGGATGCATGGGAATGAATAACAACAAAATATATTTGAATATATTTCTCAGCTTTTCCCTGAGGGTCTGACAAAGTCGCTTATTTGACACCAGTTGCTTTTGAGAAATAAAGTTGCTGAATCTAGCGAGACCGTTGTCGACTCTTGCTGTTTCATATAGATCAGGTGTTCACAACCTTTCTGACAGCACAGACGAGATAGGAGCGATCTTTTTTCTGACGGACTGATGGAAAGAGGTGTGAGGGGGCTGCGTTAGCTAGCCTAGCGAGTTTTTATCCCACAACACCACACACACAAGGGGTCGCCAGTCACCATGAAACTGAATTTTATGTAGTTGTCGTCTTATTTTTGGTTGAATTTAGCTTTTTTCTGTTGCTTTCTGGGCCTTTTCTCAACAGTCCCGGTCAATAAAAACGTGCTTTTGACCCACATGTTAAGGGTTTTCATTGTCATATTATATATATATATATTTTTTCAAAACTATTGGGGAAAGTGCAATGTTGACATCCCCTTTGACCCTCTGAAGCATTTTCTAAAAACATTTAAACTTCCCTTAAACTCATGGGCCCTTGAAAAATCTCTCCTCTGAATATTTTTTTAGTTATGAAGTTTCACTGGCTTGAGTTGAAATTTGTACTAAAGCATCTAAGAAACAACTCGCCACAAGTGGTCAAAAACTTAACAGGACACCTTTAAAATATCTGAAATCTTCTTCTACCACTGATCGGTTCAGTCGTGTGACTTCACCAGCAGATGCTGCACATCGTTAGTGAAACCTCAGCACTGCAGCAGCAACATGCAACAGGACACATCAAAGAAACAAACTTGTAAAACTAACCCGACACAGATCGTTCTCTCTTTCATCAGCGTGCTGTATGTCTGTCAGTCTGTACACGAGGACTCCACCGCCTCCATCAGGGAGACGACCAGCCGGCCTCTTTCATCTCCATCAATCTTTCATGCCGTCTAAAACAGCACTAACACACGCTGGAACAAAATCCCGTCGACACACTCTCCCCCTCCTCCTGCTGTGGTTCATCTCCACACCGGGGACCTCTCACCACCCCCTCTCCCTCTCTCTCTCTGTCTGTCTATACCTCGCTCTCTCTCTGACAGTCTGACCTACTGTGTGTTTCCTCCTCTGTCTTCTGTGACTCCACCTTTACACCGCCGTCTCTTTCATCCTGTATTCGATCTCCAGAGTATTCCCCCTTTTCTCGGCTTCTCCGTCTGGCCTAAATATCTGACAGACACAGTCCACGCCCCGTCCAGACCACACGGCACAAAAACAACAATCTGCAGGAGCACACGCACACACATTTTAAATAAAAAACATGTACACACATTTAGCAACACATTTAATTGTCACTAGATGATGTTTATGCTTCTGAAGTAAATATGGATGTCACAGTTTTAATGGCTTTGGGAAAATGACACCATCCACGTAGAGATTGGTTCCCTGTAAGTCTCACTTTCACTGATATTCAGTCTGCGAGAGGCATCGTCTTCCCCGGTCACTATCTCCAGGTAACGGTGGAGCAACCGCTGCAAAAGACGAGAATATTGTCGATGAAGGACGCAAAGAAGGCAAAAGAGGGAGAGTGATAGAAACCAAGGTTAAACGAGAGTGAACGGACGGGTGTTCACTCCGGTGTCGTGTCAAAGTCTGATCCCCTGTTGACTTGAGATGGTTCAAAACCGGGATTCTTTCTTGGAGATCAATAAGTTAAAAATTCTGCCTACTTATCAATACAACCAGCTGTTTTTCTCTGTCTTTTCACAGCACTGAGATCAGAGTTTCTAGCTCAAATTCTTACGGGTGTTTTTTGTTTCGTAGCCAGGCTGCTAGCGGTCGCCATGTTCTTAACGTTGCGCCGAGTTTTCTATTTATAAATCTACTAATAAATCACCTAGGCTCTCGTTCACAACTTAATATTTTACTAAATTCAATAAGGGAGATCTTATGAACTGTGCTCTTCTAGCTACAAGCTTCATTCAAACGTCTCCATCATGTCTGCTTTCTACTGGAGTCTACGCTCCTTTTTTCTGCATGATAAATCAACTGTTTTCTCATTAATTCAAGTAAAATGTGCTTTTTTTAATTGATTTCCTCTTTTTAATGTGTTTGGTTTCTTTCATATGCTGCTAGCAATGATGCTGCACTCATTTACATATTCACTTAAATACTTTTATAGTTTGTTTCATAGCATTTTCTGCATTTTTATTTTCCCAGTAAACTGAAAAAAAGGCAAATTTAGAAAAACATCTCTGTGTTTTATGAACTGTTTATGTCTCCAAAGTCAGGATCCTGTCCCGTCCCTCAATAACTTCCCTCCTCATGTGATTTTCAGTGGCAGTGAAATAATCCTGAATCCTCCTCCTTCAGTAATGATACTAAAATAAATGTGAGTAAACCAACATGACACTGACCACGACCTCAAACTCCAGAGCTGCGACTGAGGAAGTCGACACTTCACTCCAGTCAGGTGTCGGCTGAAATAAGTCAGTCTGGACCACACACACACACACACACACACACACACACACACACACACACACACACACACACACACACACACACACACACGGCAGACCTTTAAGAGTTCGTATCTGCGACTGTCAGTGAGTGAATGTGTGAAGGGAGGAGAGGGCGGTCGAAAGCGTGCAGGACTGGAGGAGCTGCATGTTTCCTGTCCAGCCTGCTGCAGTCCAACAGCCGTTATTACAGTGGAGGAGTATGAACTCTAATTACACAACAGATAAACACACACACACACAGACACACACACACACAGACACACACACACAGACACACAGACACACCCCAGGTGTCGCCTCACTCCTTTTATCTCAACCTGCTGTTGTTTGGACCAACAAATAGATTTTTTTAAAAAACAGCAAAGAGAAACATTCTTAAATATTAATCTCTAATTGCTCATTAACCAAAACAAATCAGAGCATTTTGAAACAACTCAATATTACTTCAAAGACTGCATTACCCAGAACTCCCCTCAACCATCATGAACTCAACAGCAGGGATTTTTTCATCAGCTCTCAAATATCTGCAAACAACACAGACGAGACAGACTAACAGAGGGTTCATCAGCTTTAACACGTGGCTTTATTACCAGCTAATAACTCAATTCCTCATGCGTTATTGATCAGTTATCAGCCAGTGATGAAACAACTTGGGCGAGTTTTCTCTGTTACTTGAGAGGATGTCCACAATTATTCCAATTCACGATCGAATCATATGTCTTCAAAGTTCTCGTTTTGTCCGACCGGCGAGTCAAAACTCCAGAAATATTCAGTTTACATTCATGTTTGACAAAGAAAACTATAAAATCGTGACATTTGAGAAATCAGCAAATAAATGTTTTTTTTTTAAATAATAAATTACTGGATTTACGGCTACAATTAAGGATTTATTTCATTGTCGTTTCTGTCGATTATTTCCTCGATCAATTGATTAGTTCTTCGCTCAATACATTTTCAGACAATGGCAAAAAATTCAATCACTGTTTCCCAAAGCCCAAGATGTCGACTTTAAATGTCTTGTTTGTCCACGACCCAAAAGATATTCAGCCTACCGTCATAGAGGAAGAAAGAAACCAGAACATCTGCACGTTTGAGAAGCTGGAATCAGAGAAGTTTTACTTTTTCACTTAAAAAAATCAAACAGACCGATTAATCGATCAAGACAGTTTCACAAATCAACTAACTGCTGCAGCACACTCTGACTTCTTCTGAGCAATAAAGTCACATAATAAGAGTCTGTTCACATTAAATAAAGTAAAAACTGCAAAATGCCGTTGATGTAATAATTCTATCCATTTACCTCCAGACTGCGCCGCAGCACGATGTCGCAGCTCTGTCCGTCAGCTCGTCGCCTCTCCCTGACTGACCTCCAGACTGTCTGAAGGGCTGCTGTCTCTGCTGGGAGTCTGGCCTCGAGTCCTCAGACTCAGACTGCGTCGCAAGAAAAACGCTCCCTAGAAACACGTCTCGTCTCGCCGCTCTATAATTCAGGTGTGTGAATTAGATCTGCTGCATTATTTAACCGTGGCACAGTTGCAGTGGCCGGTGTCCCCCCCCCCCCCCGATCCAAATCTGTCACTTCACCTCACACTCCACTCAGGGTGACAGGGCCCTTCTGGTCCGACACACACACACACACACACACACACACACACACACACACACACACAGGCTGACATGTGCATACATACATCGAGTGCAGAAATGTCCCCAAGCAGACATTTGTGTCCCACGACTGCATAAAAAACACACACAGATGCAGCCTGTGCAGTCACACACACACACACAAGACCCACATTCTGCATTAAATATATGCACATATTATATACACACACAGACTCACACACACACACACACTCTATCCTCACTGATTTCTGACCCAGTAAAGTTGTTTAAAAAGCTCAAACTTTGAACGATGAGACCTCAGCTGACCTGAGCTCAGTGTCTCATTTAAAGCAGTATTCAGTAACGTGCACGCTGTCTATGAAGTGTATGAATAAATGGTATAAACGTGCATTTAAACAGACATCGCTACAAAGCCCGGGCTCGATTTTTAAGGCTTGTCCACTTGTCATTCATCGCTCAGCTCTTTAGTTAAATCAATACATTCAGAATACAGATTTAAAAGAAAAGCATTTTCCCCCCATGATGCGCCAAATCAGGACAAAATCAAGATTTCCGCAGAGTAGGAACCACATTGCTGACCACAGCTGACTAACTGGAAAGAGAGAGAGAGAGCTTTCAAGCCAAGTTTGACATTACCTAAAAAATATAGCCTATCTGACGTTGGTGTTGAAAATACTTCTACTACTCTAAATTACTAATAAATTATTCACAATTATCATTATTATTATAAATTATTCAAGAGGCCTAAACCTGGACGAGCATATCTGAAGGACAAGAACCTCAAAAGGTTATGATATCAAACCCAAAATTTCAAGGTAGCCTCACCAAAGTAGACATAAACAGTTTGGCTCACTGAAATCCTATAAAATGAAAGACGGGTGCTGTTGTGTTCGTGTAGTTTTTGAATCAATGACCGTAGACTAAATATCTGACACAACCACCAAGTTAAATCATCTCTTATAACCGTCATGAACGGCAGATTTTTTCAGTGTTGTTGTATCTGATGTCAGCTTGTGTTCACCTGACTACGACTAATGAATCGGACCCGTCCTGTTCTGTCATCATCGGGCTGATTGGACCTCTTAATAGGGGCGACCTCTGGCTCTGTGGAGACTTTGCTTCAGTTCACTTCAGGATAGTGTCTGCAGGCCTGCCAGAGTCAGGAGATCTCTGTTTCTGTTAAAAGATGTTTCTTTCCTCTTTCTTTTTTTTTTTTTTTTTGGACTGTGGCGTTTCCTGTGTTTGGGTTGGCTAACAGATCACTTTTCCCCCTCACTCGCTCGCTCGCTCTCGTCTTCTCTTTCGTTTCCTTTGGCATTCCTTCCTTTCCTATTTTTGTCTTTTTTAAAAACTCTCTCTGTTTGATTTCCCTCCCTTTCATTCTTTCTCTCGACATTTCTCACGTTTTCTTAACCCCGTTCTCCCTCCTGTTGCACTCTTTATACACTTCTCTCCCTTTTTTTTCCTTCTCCTTATCTGTTCCCCCCTTTTTCTATCCTCTCCATTCAGCGTGTCCATTTATGGGCAGCGTGCTCAGGCTGGATCTCCTTCAGGCACCGTCAGAGTCAACGTTTCCCTGGATTTAAAGCCGAATGAAGTCCTGCTGTCTTCGTCACCAGAGAGGTTTGATCCTTTACAACAGGGCAGACTGTCGTGGTGGCGTTGACAAAAGAAAATGACAGTCAGAAACCCCATGAGAAGACGTCTAGAAACACAAAGCTAAATAACTCCATCCCTTCAGTTCCTCAGACCACAGATGCTTTAGATTTAGTGTTTGACATCCTAAATTTAGCCTCAAGCAGCCTCGAACAAGTTCATGTTCTGCCCCTGTGATCTAAATGAAAGTCCTTGTGGTGTCCTTGTGGCTTTGTGGTCTCAGACGCACGCCACGTAATCACAAAGTCGCCGGTTCAACCATGAACCTTTGTTGCATGATGTCTCTCCACATTTTCTGACTGTAACTGACTGTTGAATAAAAGCAAAATACCAGAAAAGAAAAACTCCAGCAGTCATCCAGACTGTTTTCTGTTGGGCCAACAGCTGCTTTCCTTTTGTCAGCGAGGAAATATTTATGTGTTTTCCTAAAACATATTACATTAAAATATCTCAAATCTGATTAAACTTGCAGCCAAGATGCAGTTTATCTCAGGGAGTTATTCCTTCTTCAACTTGACTTATAAAACATAAATGTTTCTTACTTTTTTTAACACTGAAGAAAAAAGAAGATGAATCAACACATCCAGCAGCTGATCGACAGAAAAATTCATCCACAACTTTTACTCATCGAAGTAATTCCTCAATGCCGACCTTCTTCCAGCTTCACCATTCAGACGGTTGTTTTATATACAAGGTAAGTTATTATATCACATTAATATAAACCAGATTTCACCAGGTTTGGTTCAGCGTTTTCACTGTTTTCTCCTTTTTTTATAGGTCAAAGCATTGATTGATTAAAAAAGAAAATAATGGGCATTCTTTAGCTGCATTTAAGAAAAAGAACGCGATACATACGGACTGTTTCATTTAAATTTCACGCACAGAAACACTCATACTCATACATATATCTCTCAGTAGGTGGGAGCAGGTAGCCAGCAGGCCCAGCAGTGTCGCAATCTGCAATCCTTCCTGTGTGTGTGTGTGTGTGTGTGTGTGTGTGTGTGTGTGTGTGTGTGTGTGTGTGTGTGTGTGTGTGTGTCCACCCAGGTGAAGCCTGACTAACAAGCTCTTGCTGGGACTGAGAGGTGAGGATAAGGATGTTAATTTAAATAGCTCATAAAAGCAGTTTTTCGGGACACGTGCTCGTCCTCTGAAGGATCAACAAAACCTTCAGATCTTCTCACGAACATCCAAAATGTTCAAACGAGGTAAAAAAAGAAGGTTGGGAGAACGACAGTGAAGCATTTAAGCAATCATACCAGTCATTTTGTGAGTTGTTTAGCTAAAAACCTTGCAGGTCACGCCCTGGTGTTTCAAACTTATCATACACTACTCTTGATACTCTTGGAAGTCCACTCTCTGGACGAGCAGACTGAGCCCTCTCAAACTCCTGTGACGTGTTCACTGTCGTCATGTCAAGACTGTGACGGCGTGAGACTGCAAGGCTAACGTAAGCTGCTGACAGACAGGATTAAAGGTACAGTATGTAGTTTTGGGGAAGACATTTTAATGAGAAGAAAGAGATCTTGCATTTACTGACTTTTTTATTCCATAAACAAATTAAATAAACAAACTGACCTTAAAGGACAACACACTTTGTTTATATGTGGCGGACCCTGCCTTTCTAGCTTCAAACAGTGTTCTGGGACCTTATTTTCCTCTGAGAACAGCTTGTTTATTCAGTCATGGAAAGAATAGTTTTTATTATTACGTCAATAATATTGTAAATATTGAGTAAGTTTGAATTTCTTCTCCAAAACTACATACTGCACCTTTAAAAACGATAATAATATAATGCATTTGATGACCTCTGTGGACTGAACTTCGTTATATATCTGCATCATTATTTCTGACCTACATGATTCAAGCAACGTTTTAATAAAGTTTTACACGTTCATTATAATTTCTTTTTTTGTTTTTCATTAAGCAGTTGGAAAAACTACAACGTCACGCCTGTCGTGCGGTGAATTTTGGGATAATTAAATCAGTGAAGTCCGCTAAAGTCTGCACCCCAAACGACCTCCCTGGAAGTCTGCAGAACGTCCGCTTGCGGCCTGAATAAAGATTGTGGGTTTTGAACTCAGAGCCCGAAAAACTCTGCGAGTAAAGTCTGAGACATTTAGACGCAGCCGTAGTTGTGTGATCCATCACGGTGACGTCTGGAGTCACACGATGGTTTAAAGGTCATTCTAATTAATCAAGCACTCACAACTACAAACTACACAATAATGGAAGAGTGAACGCAGACTTGAAGTTCGCTGTGATGGATTATCTGTCTGTGCGGAAATGAATGGAAAACAGTTAGTGACTGGAAGTCCTGAAACCTGTAAGTTGGCAACACCACGAACCTCCATCAACATGTGAATCAGTCAGAGGCACCGTCCATCAAAGAGCCTATCAACAACTGATAGTCTATGTATTTACAAGAATGGTTTTCCAATGAAATACACACATTTTCTTTACTTCTGCACTGATTCATTTATCTAAATAACGGTCGACGTTTCGGTCACCGAGACCTTTCTGTGGTTGCGTCTTCCAAAAGCCGAAACATCAACCTTTTTCACATAAATTAGTCGATGCAGAAGTTAAAAAAATGTGTGCAGGAGTTACTTTTTTGGGGATTTGATTCTTTGCTCCTGATCTAAATGTATTTGTGGTTCTGAGTCTGTGATGTGTGTATAAATACAAACACGGTGTTTCCATCAGATAACAGTGCGTTGGCGGGAGGAGCAGGAGGAGCGGGTTTAACATATGGTTTCCTGTGAATCAGGCAACATTCAAGAGGCACGTGTTGTTGACAGCACACAATAAATAATGCAAGGATTTTTCCAAAGCATATGTTTCCAATGTGTGTTTGTGCCTCGGGGGATATTTCTGACATGTATCCCAACATGGACGCTACCTGCTTCTGATTGGCT
Source organism: Pagrus major (assembly GCF_040436345.1). Lineage (NCBI taxonomy): Eukaryota > Metazoa > Chordata > Actinopteri > Spariformes > Sparidae > Pagrus > Pagrus major. The sequence goes on from NC_133235.1 coordinate 29,691,224, forward strand.
TTAGGCGCTGTAACCGGCAAGTTAGCTTTGAGTTCATCTCCCTCTATGTGTGAGATGTAAAGATTTCAGCAATGTGCCAGTAATTCACTTATTTTTGCAAACATCAACGTTTTCATTCGAGCCATTCAGCAGGTGCATTCTTCCATTACAATTTACAATAACAGTTTACAACAGTGGTGCAGGAGGAAAGGTGTTTGTTTCCTTGCTCAAGGCAACACCAGCAGCTGTGAGGACTAATTCCACCAACGCTGCCACCATGTTTTTCCAACAAACCTCTACAAACGAAAGATAATGTGAGAATAATATGTTTTCAACCCCTTTGGAAGTTTCCATCCATCCCTGTTGATGAACAATAACGTATCATTTCTTATCTTAATTTCTTTATTAGTTGCAGCTTCCTGTTGTCGTCCATCCGCCACCACCGCATCACTACCGCCATCAGCGCAGCTCAAAAAGAAGCTGAATACAGAAGGAGCAGTTGTAATTAAGTCTGGGGGCTCCTCTCACCTGCTGCATCGCTAAGCACTGCTGACACTCACCGAGGCCGACCAATACTTCATTATGGCTTAAGTGAAAAAGAATCGATAGCAGCGCGCAGAGAAGTCGAGTCTGTACGGCCTCCGTCTGCCTCCTCTGTCAGCCATCAATCACCGACAGAGAGAGAGAGAGACGGACAGAGGATCCGGAGGAGAGAAAAAAAAGCTGAACAGCAAAGAGAAGAGAAAGCAAGAGCTGCAGAACGCTGATAGAACGAAGTGCGGCCGGCAGTTTTTGTGATGACATTAACAAAAGAGGAGTTTCATTACAAGATGAGATATCCAGCATGTGAAAAAGCGATGCTGAGTAACTTAAACTGCCTGGATCCTCCGTGTGGAAGAGATAAAATCATAAATCTCTATGTGACATCAAAAATATCTGCAAAGCTGAGACAGGAAAGAGCTTTTACTGCAGAACCAGAGCCAGAGGAAAATGCTGCCATTTTATATTTATGTAAACCACAGATACGTTCAAATTTGTAAGCATGAAAATGGCCACCGAGCAAGAGACCACTGTTCAAGATGGTGTTTCAACGTTTGGATGTGTGAAAATGGCTACCAGGCGAGAGATCAGTGTTTGAGACGGTGTATTGAGCTGCCAAGCGAGAGACCACATAATGAGATGGTGTTTTACCGTTTGTAAGCGTGAAAATATCTACCGAGAGACCACTGTGTGAAAAACTGTTTCAACATTTGTAAGCATTAAGACGGGTGCTGAGTAAGAGACCACTGTTTGTGTCAGTATTTCAACATTTGTAAGTGAGAAAACTGTCAACTGAGCAAGAGACCACTGTTCAAGACGGTGTTTCAACATTTGTAAACATGGAAACGGCTTCCGAGCGAGAGTCCATTGTTGAAGATGTTTTTTCAACATCTGTATGTTTGAAAATTGCTATTGAGCGAGAGACCACTGTTTGATTAACCGTTTCAACATTTGTTGGCATAAAAAAGGCTGCAGAGCGAGAGACCACTGTTGGAGACGATGTCACACTCGTAAGCGTGAAACCACCAAGTATTTTTAAGGAGACCGAGACATTTTCAAACCCTGCTTATGGCGACAGAACGTAAACGTAAAGTTGCAACATATTCGTGGTTTGCAGAAAATGTACATTGCCCACATTTAAACCGGTGATTGGGTTACCAGAACAAAACGATGAGGAGAAACATGCAACAAAATCATTGAAAGCAAAGATAAAAAAAAGCCACTAAAAAAGTTTGTTGTGACAATAATAAGATAATTCCTGTCAGTGGTTCAAATTATTTCCATCCACCGCGTCTAATAAAAGAACACAGTGTTGAGAAATCCTCCAAACTAAAGTAAATATTTGTCTTCCCTCTCATATATACGAGCTTGGACAAACAATCTCTTACATTTGAGGGGAGCTGAAGACCGACGTCGCTGAGTCAACAAGCCATACAGTGTGTGACTCTTCAAAGAGGAGAAAGGCAAACAGAAGCCAAACACCTGGCTCTCCTATTGTACCGACGACAACAAGCCCAGTTTATAGCTTTATTTTTCTGCTTCCACGTAGCCGTCAGTGACAGTGAGCACAGACCTGCGAAAACTCATTTCCTCATGAGGACTCTGGCTCACTGAAGCAGCCTTTAGTAAAACCATATGCTAAATTATATATAACAGGAGGATGGGAAAAACTATGAGCATGATTGGGAGTTATAAAAACATGTGCAACCAATACTTTCAGTGAAGCGAGGGTCAGGCTTCTGTGCGCATTTTGAGTAAACAGAAAATAAATGGCTTATTATATGATGTTATAAACACAAAATAATTGGAAGTATCGTCTTTAAAAAGTACAAAGAGAATGGTCACAACATCTGGACAACCTTTACCCCTGAACATCCAACAGACTGTACTTCAATTACTGTGTTTTTTCAGGAATACATTTGGGTTTCAAGATATGGGGTTCATAGGCGCTAAATCAATTGTAGAAGTGTTACAGACCAAACTGCAGGAAAAAAAAGAAAGGTACAGTACGAGAAATAAACACTGAAAAAAATGACTTAATACGAGTACGAGTATCTGTCCATCCAACAAGATCATTTTACTCGGCAAGAAATCTTGAAATAAGTTGGTTCAGTGGAGAAATCAGTGGGCTCTGATATGTTTAAAGGTTTGAAATATGTAGAAAATGCTGGTTTTTAGATCAAATTACTTGAGATCAGAGTTGTGAAATACACTTAATATGAGCAAATAATTCAAATTGTATTATTTTCCATTCTTAATATTAGCACGCTGAAAAGATTAAGGCAGAAAACTCACTAATTTGACTGACAAATTACTTAAAACTAGAGTATGATTATAGTGTGTTGAAACAAGCTTTATTTAGTAAAAGACAACGATTTGTGGCTTCACTCGATCTAATGCAGCTTGTTTATACCCGTCAATTACTTAATTTTAAGAATACCTGTCTAATTAAGGCGTTAAACATGTTCGTGATCAATAGAAGAGAATATTCAAACATAAATAACTTTTTCCAGATCTTGTATTTTAAGTCTTGGAGAGCACAGAACTGTCTGCATCAACTTAAATGTCCAGTTTGAAGGATTTAGAGGAGATCTATTCAGTTTTTCACGTATTTAGCGGCCACTGTAGGGGAGGTTGAGGGGTGTTTAGTTGGTTACAATCTGCAACCTCACCGCTCGATGCCCCTGAATCCGACACACACTGGACCTTTTTAAGTTGATTTTGTTGTTTTTCATGGTGCTCCAAATGTTTAATGAACACCAGCTGAGCTTTAATACCCTGCACAAGAACAATAGTTGTCACAGGGTTTTTACAGGAGTTCATGACACAATAACAAACAGCTGTTTGTATCCTCAGCTGCATTTTTTATAAAAGATTCAAATGTGTCCAAATCATCAAGTATCAGAACGAGTAATTTATCAAAAAATTGCCAGTGAATGCTTCTTGTATACTCTCTTTGAGGGGATGTTTTTCCAGATCCAAAAAATGAGTTAAGAGGATCTTCATGTTCCCAAAACTGAGGTATCAAACAAAGTACATATTCAGTGGTTAAAAGGAAAAAGAGCACTTCCTGGACTGAAAACAGCGCTGCCAGGGCACAGAGTTCAGGCAACAAATTAAGTTTCCTCCTAACTGCTTTTGGCAAAAACCATTTCGTGTATGAATGTAATTTTTTTTTTTAGGAGACAGGGTTCGATCATAAATCCGTAGCTCCAAAGATTATGTGCCAAAGCACAAAAAACTTCACGACCCTAACAGATAAATTGAGGATTAAAATTGCATTAGGAGAGGAGTTATAAAGTTCAACATATTCACAAAACCATTTCTAAGTTAAGGGAAGCAAAGATTAAGAAGATTAAGGAATGTTTCAGTGCCTTTTACTGCTTGTGATTTATTATAATAGTCTGACTCTGATAGCAGTGGACAGAGATGGAGAGAGAGGTGGTTCAAATGAAAGGAGAGTGCAAGAAAAGGTGACAACTATTAAAGTTCACTCCTGCAACAACACATCAAATAATATTTTCACTGTGGAGAAAAACGCCCAGACAATAGTCCAGACTCCCCAGGTATAAATGAAGCTGACGGTTACAAGGCCGACTGAAATTACAATCTTCTCACTCGACAGGTGTTGAAGAAATCATCAGTTCTTAGAAAAAGCACTGATAACTCTCGGAAAAACAACATCTCTTTTTGAAAGTAATACACCGAGAACTGAGGCCAAATATCAAATTCCTCCTTTCCGAGTCAGCGAGCAGCTCCCAGAGCCTCCGAACTCATTCAGTCGTGATGTGAAGTAACACAATCTAACCTCTTCACTTTCCAGCGTAATTACCTGAGCCGACACTGAGGCCTCCGAGGTTTTTTTTATGTGAACGAGGCCCCACCGCACTTAAACCCGCGCTAATCCAGATTAATGCCCGGTCAGGGTTTTTCCTCCATGGCGTCTCATTCACAGTGATGGAAATCCAATTAATACAATAGCTTGTTTCAGCCGTGAAATCGTGGTCAAAGATTTGCTGCAAAAAGGTAGAAAATGACTGATTTTTGGTGGAGTTATCCCAGTGCGATGATTTTAAAACCCTTTAGGCCAACATTCAATTGAATACTGTACTTGTACTCTTTAGTCCGGCCGCACTAGTTTTAAGATCCGTGGGTTCTTTGAGACTAGATATTTTTACTTGTTTTAAAAAATCCCATGCAAATTAAATAGTTTTGTTCTACTGGTCAATAATTTTGCTTATTTTAAGCACGATTTCCCCAATTTTACTGCTTTTTTCAGAGCTGTTTTTCTGTTGCAACAGAGCCATCTTTACCACAGAAGCTTTTTGGTTTTGAAAGTGGAATTCTTTCACATTCTTGCTCGACATATTATTTGAGTTTTGTTGTATTTTGTGCTTCATTTAACGCTCCACACAATAGGAGACCGGTCCGGACACCTTACACATTTCACTCTAGGGGTTTCTAGGATCTGGGTTGTACACAGCCACCACGTATCCTCACTGACACAGTTATTTATGGCAACGTTAACAGGCAGCTTCTCCTTCCACATTCACAGACACAGAACATTATCATCTCATTGCAGTCGTGTTCGAGTCCACCTAATGATTGTAAATACTGTATTTACTCTACTTTAAGCTCCGGTTTGGTCTCCACCAACTCCTGAAAAAAAAATACTCCGATTGGCTGTTCAGCTAAACAAACAAGTGCACGTGAAGAGACACGGGAAAAAGGAAGGGAAAGCCCCTTGAGCCTGTCACTGTAGTATCCATGATTTCACACATCGTTGTGATTTCTCCTGATGTTTCGCCTCTGCTTCTTCACCAGCGCCATTTGCAACTTTTGATCAGATACAGTTTGGTTAACGTCCAGGTTTTAATACCTAGATTTGTTTAGAGAAGGTTTGTGTTCACATGGACCCAACCATGAGCTCTTTTTCATCATTTCTACTGGTTGAGTGGAAGACTGTACACGAAGCTGTTACAGGCACTCTCAAGACAAGCTATAAGCCAGCTGACCCTAGTCCAAAAATGGCTATCCTGTACTGAAAAAGAAGAAGCATTCTTTAAATACTAAAGTACACTCGGCACAATAATGCGTCTGTCCAAAGATAGCCCTGCGGCGCTGCGTTGGAATCCACTTGGATTTCATTGAAAAAGGAGCAGAAATGTTCCAGATTGTTAGTGCTGTTAGGATTATGTAAGAGCTTTTAGAAAGAAAAAACACAGAAAAATCAGTATATAAGTCAAAGAAAAGCACACGGACGTATCTGTGTGACACTGTCGACACGGCGATGCCCAGTAGCGCCTGAGTAATTGCTCTCGATGGAGATTTGTGGCCATTAAACTTCCCTACAAGCTGCAGCACATCAATCACAGCAGCAAGTGAGGCAGCATTAATTAAAAATATGAATTTGAAATAAATTATCACTGCTCTGGGTCGTAGTGTAACCCATATAGCGCGCGCCGAGGCCGCCGGAGAGGGAATTAGCGCTCAGTTAATTATGATACACTGATATGCATGTTTCCTGCGGGGGAGGAAAATCAACAAAGTGCACGAGGACTGCAGTGAAGTGTCCCTCGAGGTCTGCCAGCGTGACATGGTTATCTTAAATGGACAACAATGTTCTGGTGTCGGAAGCAAATGCTCTTATTAACTACACATTTCTCAACCATTTGCACTCAGCTAGTTTGTGTTTTTAAAGCCCTTATTTAACTAGGCGACACAAGAAGTGTGAACAAATCATCTCGTCTCTATGAATTTGGGGATTTCCGTGAGACGTGCATGTCTAAAAGTCAAAGTCATCATTTGAAACATCACATGGGAATGATTATAGAAGCTCTGACATGTGATTATGGTTCTGCACAGCCATTTTTCCATTTAGTGGAGAGGAGAACACTGAGCGAACATGACAAACTATATTAAAGCATCAGCTTCTCACTGTGAACAGTTTTCATTACTTTCAACAAAAGAAATATTCCCTTTTAAAAAGTGTTTTTTGTGGAAACAGGTGAAGCGTGTGTTGAAAGAGCGGTGGCTGCTGATTTTCTTTCAAAGCAAATCTTTGAACACCACAAAAGAAATTCAATTCAAAACCATTTCACACAAATCTCAGAGACAAATATCTGAAAACTTTGAAAAATAAATGCAAGATGACTGCATGACAAGACTCCAGCTGAGGGATTTTTATGTAATTTGGATTAAATGTCAGCAAAACAGTGTCGCAGCATTCTCCTCAACAACTGAAGTAGCTGGAGACTTGTTTTAAAATGTAAAAAACAACCAAAAAAACCCCAAATGGCTCCATCAAGCTCATCTGAAGTAATCCATTGTAAACCCTGAGATCCCAAATTTGTTTGAAAAGATGTTATTCTAAGCACTGTATCGTAGTCAACTGGACGTGTTTCAGTTCCTTGAAGACGAGGAGGTGGCCTACGACATTTCTTATCACCCACCTACAATGCTGTACTGAGTTCCCTCCCCAGACAGCTTAACAACTACTCACACCTGTGGTCGCCTGGCCCTAGCAACCCGCATGAAGGCCGGTCGGGTCAACAACCCACAATCGGCCCTAACGACTCTGAAACTCAGAGCTCACACGTGTCCTTAACGACTCTGTGAGGACACTCCCACACAGAGTTTAAAACCCTGCGACTCCCCTCCAGTTAGTGAGAACTGAAGAAGCCTCTTGGATGAGCGGTGAATCGTCCAGTTGACTACATTACAGCACTTACAATCACCACAACCTGGATGACTGAGAACTTCCATCAACAAAAAATGTTATTTACACTCAATTTTAAGCTGAAATCTTCACCGTAGATGCTAAGCTAAAAGCTTTAGCGCACACCTCGCTTGAAGTGGGTGGACAAGCTGAACTGTTCATCGAAGGTATTAAAAAAACATCTTTTCAAATCAAGTTAGGATCTCAGGGTTAAGCTTTAGAGAACCATTATGTTATTTTTTGTTTCTTCCAGTTCCATTAATTTTCTCCAATATGGCCACTCATAATTACGGCCTGTAGGATAAAATGTAAAGGTGGTAAAACTCCAGAAGACACACTGCAGATAGGCAGATTGAAAATGACAAACAACCCATAATACTCTTAAAATACTAGGCTTACACTGAAACACAAGAGCTGCTGATTGTTCGATTCAAACAGGACATCTATTGCGAGTCTTATATTGACGCCATTACAGTAATAACACCAGCAGAAAGCTCACAGTATGCAGGTTATAGCTTTCTGCTCCCTCCGGCTGCACAGAAACCCATCCAGACACACACACACACACACACACACACACACACACACACAAACACACACTCATGGTCTCACCATGCCAACGGACAACTGGTCCTCTCTGCAGTGCACACATGGTCAGGTTGCAGAAAGACAAGCCTGTCAGCAGAAGGCGTGAACCGTGTGTCATTTCTCGTTTTTGATGGTGAACGTCGAACACAATCCACCGTGCTCTCAACTAGATCCTGGTCTGGCAAAGAGAACTGGTCCGACTAAACTGGTGCCGTATATAATTTGATGCTAATATTACTAAATTATTAAATATACATTTTTAGACCCAAACAGGATTTAAACCCTTGGAGCTACACCAGCTCTCACTTCATAAAGCTCCGTCAGCTCTCATCTAATTTCGGTTATTTGTCGGTCTTAACATGATTCAAGCTTTAACGACTGTTCAGGATGAATTTGAGAATTAGTGGAAAGTTCCTCTTTCTGCCGCTAGGGGTCGCTCAATCAAAACACCGTAAACCAAAGAGGCAGTTGAAGATGCAGTGAGGAGCGTGATCATGGGAGATGTTGTCTTATTTGTTTAATAACCACCGTCACTGATGAAAATCTGTCTGAGGTGACTCAGGCAGAAATGTTCGTGGACAACGTGATGTTTTGAAGTTTGAGTCACGTTATGTTGAGTGACGTTTGCCAACTTCCTTCCTCAATGCTCCCTAAATGCTCAGATGTCTTGTGTTTTCATTCCACTAAATGTTCTTTAAATATATCAGAACGGTCTCTAAATATTAGCGGGTGAATATCTTGTTTTCTGATTGAAACCCAGTGTGTGTTACTCTGGTTTTGGCTGGGAGATGTGTTGCTCCCCGAGGCTGCTGGGAGAACAGAGAGCCGGCTCTGATGAGTCGCTGAGTCACATGTTTCAGTCTCTGCCAGCGTCCGGAGTATCGCCAGAACCCTGCAGCTACACACTGTGTCAGGAGTCCTGTCCTGTGAATCCACTCAGTGTGTGTTAGTTCTTTTAGAAATCACAGCCCGCCGTCCAAGCTCAAAAGGCTCGTCACGGCCGACCAATTAATTCGTGAGGATTCGATGTGATCGGACAGCCAGTAAACCAGACCGATGGTAAACCCGTTGAGTCGTCAACTGGTCAGTCAGGGTCTCAACAGAGCAACTAAGGAGGCAAAGTTATTTTTGGACTCCGAGGTTCCTGAAGTTAAAGTCTGGTTCTGTTTTTTAAAAGTCAATGTCGGGTGACATACTTGGCTTATTCACCAGAATAAAATTGTTGGAAATTTCTGCAAAACCACAGATGCGTTCAAATGTTTCATGTCATGCGGGCACCATGTCAACATTTCTACAATTTGTGTCATATCGCTTTCACATTTCATATTCAGTATACGACTTTCATGCTGGAAGGTGGAGGGGATGATGTGACAGCTAAGAGTTTCAACACTAAAGTGTTAAACCACCAGATATTTGTAACAAAAGGTCGGGAAAATTTGCAGCCATCATTGTGGTGACAAAACATATTTTGGAGGAGAAATCGGGACATTTTCCAGCTGTTTGTTGAGACAAAACAGGATATTTTTGACAAGATGTCGGGACATTTCCAGCTGCGTTTGTGAAGAAGACATTGGGATATTGACCAGTCATGTTTGGGGCAACAAAATCACGTATTGTTGATGAGATGACAAGACATTTCCAGCTGTGTCTGCGGAGACATAACAGGATATTTTGGATCAGATGTCAGGAAACATTTCCAGATGAGTTTGTTGCGACAGAACCAGGTATTTTAAGACAAAACATGATCTTTTCCTGAACTTAACCGGACCAAGTTTTACTGTCAAAGATGAAGTATATACAATCTGTGGCCAGCACCACTGACTTCAGCCGGCAGCTCCAGCCATTTTACTGACCACACAGAAGCAGGTGAGGTAATGTGTGTTGATGTTCACACCAGGCAAAAAACATATTGTTTACCTCAATGGTAACAAACTAGCTAACCAGTTAATAAACCATTCATTCAGACGGGTTTAAACACAGGTAATTAAGGTATCTCAAGCACACGCACACACTCAAACACACACACACCTCTCTGTCTCTCTAAAGTGCTGAGTTGAAATGTGTGTGTGCTGATATCAGAGAGGAGGAATGCCTCCGCCATGTGGGATTACTGTGTCACCCTGACACGTCTATTAATAACACAGCATTTAGCCTCTGTGTGTGTGTGTGTGCGTGCACACGCGTGTGTGTATGCGTGTGTGTATGTGTGTTCACATCACAGCTCTCCGTGTGTGTGGTTCTGTTTACATTCGGACCAGAAACAGACTTTTAACCACAAAGTTTGAATCACTGGATTGTCCGGCAGCTCCGGCTCTTCCTTTCTTAGACGACTACTGCCCACGTGCCTTTGAGCAAGACACAAAACCTCCAACTGTAAGCTCCTGTACAGCTGGCAGAAAGTGTGTGTGTGTGTGTCTTTGAATGATTATGTAAAAACTGAACAGCTGAAAGTGTGTGTGAGAGTGTGTGTGTCAGATTCTTTCCCCTTGACTGACTGTATCGCTAAACCAACAACTGCAGTGTCACTACACACAAACACACACACACACACACACACACACACACACAGGAGGAAGAGCTATGTGATCTGATTCACCTCTGCTCACATACTGCAAAGTCACACACTGCAGGTTCAATTCCCACTGCAGCCGGTGTGTCCTTAACCTTGACAGTTGCCCTTGAGCAAGGCATTTTAAAAAAACGAGGTATGAGGTGAGGAAAAGGATCTAAGATGGAAAAAAACAGAAAGAAAGAAAGGATGAAAGTCATATTAGGGAGGAGAATGAAATGAATGAGGAAGGGGGAGCAAAAGGAAACGTGAGAAAGGATGCTAGGCGAGGAAAGGAAGAAGGAAGAAAGGCAGATAAGGGAGGTGTAGAGAGGCAGGAAAGAAAGATATAAGGAAGGATGTAAGTATAAGGAAAGATCTGGACGCGAGAAAGTATGGATGTAAGGGTGTGAAGGAAGTATGCACAATAAGAAAAGTAGGAAGGGAAAGTTAAGGGGGAAGAAGAGAGGGATTACAGGTCAGAGGAACTGAGGAAGGAAAGCAAGATAGCAAGGAAGACAAGGAGGAATTAAAGGAGAGTAAAGTAGAAAGGAAGGATGCAAAGGATGGTGGGAAAGAGGATACGGGGAAGTAAGAAGCTGAGATTAGAGAGAGGCAAAGAAGGAAGGGAATATCACAGCAGGGTAGAAAGCAGGATGCAAAGAAGGATAGATAAAGACAAGGAAGGGGAGAAAGTAAGGAGGGAGGGTTAAAGACAGGATGCAAGGACACTAAGGATGTAAGGAAGGAAGGCTGTAACGATAAGGAAAGAGTGAAAGAAGTGAAGTTTTGAGGCGAGGAAGCATGCGAGAATAGCAAAATGGCGAGGAGGGAAAGAAGGAACAACGAAGACAAGGCAGGGGATTAAGGCAGTAAGGGAGCAGTGAAAATTAATTGGAAGAAGGATGTAAGGAAACATCAGGACAGATATTAAATCAGATGAAGTGAGGATAGGATGAGATGGCATGGGAGGAAAGGATAGAAGGGAGCAAAAGAGGATGGAAGGATGTGAAGTAGGTAAAGGAAAAGAAACAGATGGGAGGAAAGTGGGAAGGAAGAATGTAATAAGGCAAGGGAGCAAAGACAAGTGAAGGAGAGAAGGAAAGGAAAGGAAAAGAAAATTAAATGGAAAGTAAGACAAGACGTGCTTTTCTTCCATCCTTCTTTCATTTCTCTTTCCACTTTTAAAATAAAAACATCCATCCATGTCTTGTCAGACTGACTGTCTCTAGTTTTATTTCAGTCTTTCCTTCCTTCCTTCCTTCCTTCCTTGCTCCCTTGCCTCCTTGTCTCCTCACTAGGTTAACGAGGTCGCTCTGCCACGACAAATTAACATTACAGCTCTGTAACAGCAGCAGTCCTCTCCATGCCAAAATGTCACATCTGATTATACAGCGCTGACTTTCTCACACACACACACACACACACACACACATACACACATACACACACACACACACACACACACACACACACACACACACACAGAGGCAGATATTTCCAGTATCAGCTGAGCTGGTGTTGAGCAGCAGAGCCTGTAAATAGCCGTGAACGAGGGGAAGAATTGGGCTGTGAGAGGGGGTTAATCACCAGCTCATTAATTAATAATGAAGATAATTAGCTAAGTGTGAAGACGAGTGGCGCGTGTGCTGCCGGGCGGCAAGAAATAAAAGCTGCAATTAGAAAAACGTGTCGATCCGTCTGAATTCTGCTAATAACCAAACACTCCTGTCGCTTCTTCCTCGCGTCTTCTTCATTCGTCATCTTACAGTTCAGTCACGGGATGCAGCTGTGCGACTTGAGGGTTGCTAGTTTGAATCCCGGAGATCATATTTTGATCAGAGACAAGAATGAGCTACCTCTGAACAACATTTTAGGAACTTTTAACTGGTTGTGAAACAGTCTCAATGTAAAACTGATCCCTCTTTATGACCTACGGGAGACCAGCAGCAAGACGACTGACTGTTTCTGCGTCGTTATTATAGTTATGCTGATGCCTGCCAACGGGTCACACTACAAAAACTAAACTATTTTTTAATATCGGAGGGCTGAGGATGAATTTAAGAGTCACAGGCTGAGGAGAGAAGCTGCTCTGTAGTCTGGTGGTACGGTAAATACTGCTTTGTGACTATTTAGGCTTCAGTGTCTTTGTTATCAAGCTTGTTCTTATTTATGAATACTGAGCTTGTTGCTTCAACTATACTGTAAAGATGTAGAAAGATGTTATTAAGGCGGGATACTTAACTTACAATAAACTTTACTGTGCAAAATGATATCAGCGCACTGAAGTATAAATCACCCCAAGAATCCCTGAGTGCATCTGAATATAATCTCTTGTACAAAAATAAAGTTTATAAATCGGCGCGTATCAGATAACATACACGCCAACATCGACACATCTGTGATACTCCAGTTTGGCCGGTGTCGGCCGGCTGAGAAACTGAAAATCTGATTTATTCACATGACATCACATCCAGCTGGAAATCATTTAAACCGACAAGACAAAGACGCACTTTAAATCCTGCTATTGTGCCCTTGAGCACAGCAATTAACTCCAGTGAGTCAACAGAAGTGCTCATTTCCAATCTTTCCGCAATTTAAAAAAAAAAAAAGGTATAAAAATGATATTTAATGAAGCCACTGAGCAAAAAGTCTTTCCTTCCAGTCGGTCACCAGCTGGAGAAGTGATTTCCATGCGTCTCTTCTTGGATATCAGCTGGTGCTGGTTACTCAGACTGTCTGTGAATGAATGAAACTGGGTAGGTTTTTCGTGTATTGTGGATAATTGAACCTGTGGCCTTTTCGGTCCACTTTCTCTAAGCCCGAAGCGATCCTGCCATCCATAACCAGCCTGTTGGATGAAGCTGGACGTCTGACTGCACATGCAGAATGAATCCAGAGATTGGGTGCTTCCTCGCAGCCCAGTTAGAGGGATTTACATAAAAAAACGTCTTAATGACGCCGTCTGTCAAACGCCAGTCAGGATCCCTTCACCCCTGAAGCCACACATTCAGTTATAATCAGAAACAGAGCTGTCAGTGTCGGGACACTATAGAAAAATCCCTTCTCAGCTGCAGATTCTCATTTCTGTCGCCTGCAGGGACGGCGCCTCACTTCCCCTGTCACCTTGTTAGCTGGGAGTGCAGGTGACAGCAGGATTTCTGGTTTAAATGTCGCACCTGCCAGAGGAGGAAGATGAGTTTAAAAGAAATGGATGCGTATAGATCCTGGAGCTGAAGGACGTTGAGCTGCGACCTGGTGTTAGCACGTGTTCATTTGACTTCCCTGAAGGAGGCTGAATGAGCGATGAGTTTAACAGGGAAAGGCTGCTGACATTAGCAAGACATTTTAAATGATGGTTAACTGAGTTCAACTTAACTGTCAGTCTGAGCTGCTTCTTAAAATATAACCGACTTTTCATTCATTTTTAAACATCCTGACTCGAATCGCAGGGACATTTTAATTAGCCGTCAATGAGTGACGAGGCGGTTTTGTATTAGTGTGAGGATATTTGTCAAACACATGCACAGACAGAAATAATCAAACAGATTTTTATTGCACTGAAATAAAACTAACTTGTGTAATAAAACTGTTCCAGGCTCAGTTTTGCGAGAGATTTTAATGCCTATTTGCTTTGCATCATTGAATTAAATAAAAGAGCTGAGGGTCGTTATCACATAACGTCATTATTAACTGAAATTAGCTGTTGCCTTCTACTTATTTTCACCTGAACTCTCTCGCTCTGACAGCAGTTCAGTGACGGTTTTATGTGCCGTTAATCAGACTTCAGCATTCAGGGCTTTTAAAAACAGATGTGCATTCACAAAACTGGACAGGAGGGCTCTGCAGCGGGTGATTAAAACCGCCCAGAACATCACTGGTACCATCTACAGAGCATCAGTGACATCGGTGAAGTGAGACGTCTGCAGAGCCCAGAGGATACTCAGACGACACCCAGCCCAGAAACAGTCTGTTCACCCTTCTGCCATCTGACCACAGATACAGAAGTATCTGCTGTCGTACCTCCAGACTACACAGCAGCTTCACTCCTCAGGCTCATCCTCAACTCTCCATGCTCTCTTTTTAAAAATGTAGCAGCCTTGTATCTGTCTGAGTTCATTAGGATGAGGACAGCCTAACAAATTTAACAGTCATTCGTTCAGGCTTTAATCCAACGCAAACATTTTGATATGTGAGCAAAGGAGTGCGGATCGAGTCGCCAGCAGCCTGCGTTTGATATCTGACCCGCTCTACCACTTCATCTACAGCCTCCATTTCATAAAAATCTTATAATTCAGTCATCTTTCTCTCATGAACACATGTTTAAGGTGTCTTACTGCCACAAAATCAGCTGGGTTTTAAACATTTATTTAAGCCTTAGAGATTAAAATGATGACAAAAAACATAAAATAATGAAACTGACAAGCCCAGATTTGTACATTACAGTTACTTTATATTTCCATTTTCATTTGACACCTTGCAGAAATAAAGAAAAACAAGACTTGAGACCATCTGTCAGAATAGATACAATCATTCGAACGCTCAGGTTTTAAAATACTGGAATATTTTTATTTACATTCATTCTTTGTCACGACAGTTCATCCCTGTTTTCCTGTTACCTTCCATAAAAATGATCCTAAGTCAAAGACAGCATTAGTAAAAACCTGATCCAAGACTGAGTTCTGTTGTTGCAACTGCTACCAGGAGAGAGAAAAAACATCTATTCTGCTAATGAACTCTGTGAAGTTCGGACACCGCACCGGCCAATTTACTTAAAACGAGAGCGAGCCGAGTGACAAATGGAGTCGGCGAGGGCATTTATGAGGAGGATGAAGATAAAGCTGGCAATAATGTTCTGCAGGAGAGGATGTAATGAGGGCTGGACGCAGCGTTGCTGTGGGAAACAGTGGAGAGTTGTAAAGCTTTTATGTTCCTGCAGCACTGAAGCACTGAAGGTACAAAACTGTGACTTTAATGCATTTTTTATTCATGTTAAAGTTTATTTTCTCTCTTTTTAATCAGCTGCATCACGTGAATTCATTATATTCTTTATTGTAAGCAGCATCAGACTTATATAAAGTGAGAAAAAGGAACAATTATCTGAAAATATGATCGATTTGTTTTCCATATTAGTGGTAATTTACAGGAAGTAAGTGTCTTTCTATTTAAAACTCCTGATGCTCTCCTACTAAAGCTACACAGGCACTGACACTGCCGTGGTTGTCGGTTTGATTCCTGATCATATTACATTATGTAAGTGTAAGTCATTGCATCACAAGCAGCTTTGGATGAAAGCATAAAAAAAACCCCGGCATAAATATTCAGTTTCAGTGTCGACCCACCTCATTGGCCTCCCACTCGACCCCACCTCCGCCATCCCACCAGCCGCCGTGCTGCGATTGGTCTAATTGCCCAGATTTACCGGGTCAACGATGCTGTTGACCTGTCGGTGGAGAGCGAGAGACCCTCGACCTCCTCGACCCCGCGAGATAAAATCAAATAATCCTCTTAAACAGGCATGTTTCTGTCTGTGTGTGTTCAAACCGTCCTCTCTGTTGTTTCTGTGTCAGTATCAACACGGCGTCTGTCCTGATACTGTTTTTACTTTTTATTGATCATTTTAAGATCCTTCAATGTATCTGACAAGGTGCAAAGTAAATATATTACACTATTAATGCTGCATAACAAGATGAAGAGACTCGATACATGAGGATGCATGTTAAGCTGAGTTCCCTCAAAATTTACACAACTTGATCAGTACTTTCCTGAGGTTTGTGGAAGACTTGTGGTGCACGAGGGTCCCCAAAGAAACTTGTACTTTTTAATTTAAAAATGGAGTTTCAAATGCTTTTGGAGCGTTGGACCAAATCCAAGTGACACCAACTAAAACAATTAGATCTGGGGAAAGTCTCTCAGCCAGTTTTAATGCTCTCCATGTTGACCTTGCGGGACTCGGGGCGGCACCTTAAATCCTGCGTCACACAATGTTTTTATACTATATCGCCTACAGACCCACCTTTTTTTCAACTGAAAGCTTCTCATAAAACCACACAGATGGTCTTACAAAGCAGAACATCACCTTCCATGCACACAGATGTGGTCAAATGCACAAATTATTGTGACGGGTCACTGCTACGTCCTGCAAAACCATCCGGGCCAAATACAAAGGTTTTAGGGCGTCCCTTGACTTGACATTCACTTGGCTCCACACCTGAGCCTGATAATGGCACGAAAGACCCTGTCGATGGTTAGTATGTGTCTTCAATCTGCACAGTTAATCAAATTATTGTCATATAATATCAGAATTGTCATTATAATGCAGTACTGTACTAGTGTAGCGCTGCAGGGATAAAAAAAAAAACACATTGTTTGTCCCATTGTGATGAATTTACATCACGGTGTTTCAAACCTCGCCCCTTATCAATTTATTTCCCATCCGTCTGCTAATCACTTCCAGTCCAAAGTAAGTAAGTATTATGCGAGGCGACAGCCGAGAAGCCTCTCTGAAAGAGTCTGGACCGGTTTCAGAAACGGGACGAAAGATGAAGACAAACGAGCCGATGGGAGAGCAGTTCTGGTAAATACTCGGGACAAAAAGCTGGCGCTCATCCAGCCGACGGGACGAGCGAGCGGCGGGTGGCGATTGGAAAATCACTCCTAATTGTCAAATTGAATCAAGAACTAACAAACCGTATTATGAGGTTAAAGACCTCGACAGCTCCAGTTAAACTCAGTCAGAGGAGACGCTGCCTGCGAGGAACAGTCAGGATCTGTCTGTTTGTTTGTCCCTGAAATTAGAGGAAATTTATTATTAAAGTATTAAAGTGCTGCTTTTCCGGAGCACACAGAAACAAAAGTCAGTGGAGTTTCTCACCGACTGTTGTCTGGCCCGTCTCTTGTTGTCAGAAGGTCTCAGGTTCGGCCTCTGAGCCTCTTTCCTGCTCTCCGAAAGTCTTTTGGATCAACTGAGAGCCTGAAATATAAATGAACTACAAGCTTGAAGCTCTTCCAAGTCAAATCCAACCTGTGTTTGATGTCATCTCTTACATAATTGAGGTGAAACAACGCTGCCAAACAAGCATGTAAAGCATAAAGTTTAACATCAGTGACAGCTAAAACATGTAAGGACATGAATTAATCATATAAAACCAGCGAGTTATTCAGTAATATGACAGTAAACGTCTGTTTTGCTGCTTTAATCGCTGTTTGATTAAACTCCAGATACACTGATGTATTTAAAGTGTATGTTTTCCTTTTATTTCCCCCAATCAGGTGTATTTAAACTACCTCTGCTTCAGGTCGGGATTATCATTCAGAAAAAGAGTGTTTGCAGGAACCACAGGTTTAAAAAATATGAAATTATCGGTTATCTAATCGAGGTCGGCCATGAGGAGCAGGTCATTATCGTTAACGCTGTCGGCTAAAAGAATCCATATCGTGCATCCTTTCATGTTTTCTTCAGCATATTTACAAAAGTCCTTTAAGTCTCTCCTGTAGTATGATCAATATATTATTATGCCCTTGTGCTGCTTTTACTGGGCAAAAAATAAATCCAACCATCATCTTTTCAGCCTGTTATATCAGAAGAAATATTCATTTTGGGGCCGATCCTGATATTTAATTTTAAAAGCCTTTATCGGCCGATACCAACGACAACGTGCTTCCTTAATATCTGCAGTCTTCACACCAGCTGTCTCCTTATTAAAATCAGTTTGATTGACAAGTGATCTGTGTGACTTCTGTGCAGGAATGAAACTAAACTACGGAGGAAATGTGGACGTGGTGGATCAGACGAGGACTGAATAAAGTCGCTCCTGCAGCAGCGAGTGTGTTCAGCGTGTCAGAGGTCGCGGAGGTCGGCTGGAGGGTCAACTCTCAGGAGCCAGAGTCTACGTTTACCCACCTAAAAAAAGACCAGAGAGCTGAACGATATAACAGGAGGAGGTGAGGCCGGGGTCACACACACACACACACACACACACACACACATATACAGGGGAATAGGCTACGTCTGAAGACACACACACATGAGAAATGGAGGTCGACACAATCAACAGTTTCATTGATCTCTATCAGACGAGACCTTCACAGTGAAGAGATGAAGATGTGATGTTTCTTTTGTTAGACGACACTCGCTCACACAACGTATTTAAACACAGCGGGGGTCAAACAGGTCGCCTATATAAGGTGTCCGGAGGTCACGAGATGCAGCAGAGTGGCGGCTAAATAAACCTCTTGACAGCTGATCACACACATCTCTGCTCCTGTTTCCTAAAGATTAGACTGCTCGTGTTGCACTTCAAACACTCCGAAAGAAACTTTTCACAAGAAATGTGCAGAGTGAAGATGAGAGGCTGCAGGTTGAACTATAATAAACCAGTCATTGCATAGACAAACACAAAAAACACAGACATAAAATGAGACTGTCTCAAACTACATGTTGAAATACAGTCACTGAAATCTTCCAGCCTAATTTAGATGCATTTCAACCTCCTGAATCAGTGATTATGTGGATGATGGGAAGCGTCTGGAGGCTTCGTTTGGCTCACACGGCAACATGTCTACATTTTTATTTACAAAACCATCTTTAATAAGCTGCCATCTTAATTATTCACAGCGATGCCTACCTCGGGTGTCCCAATTATTTATATGCAATTTCAGTTAGTTCCCCCCTGATTTAATAAAGGTTATCTATCAATTTTCTATCTAAAAAGCTCCAGGAACAACAAAGCCACAGGAACTGAACTCATCTTGAAGTCTCTTTTGTACATTCCTGATGGCTTTTTCATCTGCAGCGTTATTCAGATTGGACACATTTCTCAGATGATTGATTCAAAAAGAAGTGTGGTGTTTGTGGCACAACTTTCACAGATGTGTGTTCAAGTGGAAATATTCAAAAGTTCCTTAAAAACAAGTTCCTGGAAAAGTTCCTGTAACAGTAGCGCACCATCCGACAGTCCTACTTCAAGACTTTTAGAGAGAGTAAAGTGAGTATTTTGTCCCCAGACGGCAAAACTGGGTCGTTGTTCCTGAAGAAAAGTTTGTGAGTCCTTGCTAGAAAATCTTCATTCAATATCTGAGTTGAAAAATTAGTTTAAATGACCTTTACAGTATGTTTCCTCTCTCTGTGGTCACTGCAGTTAATGCTGCATCAACCATCAGTGTGAACGATCCATCCATGCTGCTATTATTAGAGTTTACCTCCTGTAAACTGATTTGTTTTACAAGGTCAGCGCTAAATAAAGCATCTGCACGTTTGTTCACTTGTGTGTCGTGACTTAAATAATCTGCCAGTTACTTCATTACCTCAATTTCTCGGGGAATAATGTGTGGATCTGTGCATCTGGTATCTCTGAGTGAATACAAAAGGAAACTGTTGGGCCTTGGCGGAGGTATGCGTACAACTGAGTGCCACTCTGCTTGATTAATTGATTGATTATGTCTATACGTTGAAGGAAAATAAGGGAAAATGTCAGTAAGACAAAGAAAAGCATTCAGTCTTTACATCTAAGAAGCTGAAACCATCAAAATGGTGTTTTTCCTCCAAACAAACAGCCGATTTTTAAACATAGTTGATCGCTCTAGCTCCATGTTGAACATATACTGGTGACACACATCGACAGTGCAGAGGTGGCTGCCTTATTTTAGCAGTTTTTTGAGTTGACTCTGGGTCACCGTTGGAATCCACTCAAACTGCTGTCAACCCACAGCTGCCCACAGCTGCTGTTCACTCTGACAGGCCTCGCCACAAACTTTACAGAGCCCACAGGTGGTCGTTGAAAGTTTTCGGGTCGAGTTTTAGGTTCCTGGAAAGCCTGTGGTCATTCGGGGACATGGAGTCGTCCCAAAGCACCGAGCAGGCAGCAGAATCAGAGCCGACAGCTCGAGCTGCAGCGAGGACGACAAAAGAGCCACCAGTCCAATATTTGGGTTAGATACATCTGAGGCCCAGTTTTATTCAATATGATGTGGAAACAGAGTGTGTGAGTGTGTCCTGGTGCTGTATTGTTCCAGACCACACACACACACACACACACACACACACACAACTACACAACACAATAGTCTGTTTCACACGGTTTGAGCCAGACGCCCCTGAACAAACACATTAAATATGAATCAATAAACAGAGAAACTCTGTCCCAGTTACATTAATGAAACCAACTGAGAGTGTGAGACAGTGTGTGTGTGTGTTTTCTTGTTTTCTGCAGGAGTGTGTGTGCTCCTGTGTGTGTGTGTGTGTGTGCTCATGGTGACCTTCAGGCACAGCTGAGGGTCTGACTGTTCATATGACTGGAATGCATGCCTGAATACCATCCCCAGTGTGTGTGTGTGTGTGTGTGTGTGTGTGTGTGTGTGTGTGTGTGTGTGTGTGTGTGTGTGTGTGTGTGTGTGTGTGTATTTAGGTGTCTCTTTAGCTGAATCGGCCATTAAACTGTCATTCACAGTCCGAACAGGAGACGCCTGTTTGCATGTTTTTCAGTACATGAAGTTCAAAGTGTGTGTGTGTGTGTGTGTGTGTGTGTGTGTGTGTGTGTGTGTGTCCAGTATGCTATGTGATGGACAATGCCCACTGTGTGTGTGTGTGTGTGTGTGTGTGTGTGTGTGTGTGTGTGTGTGTGTGTGTGTGTCTGTAGTTTGGTGTGTTGATGAGGTAGCCATAGATACACACACACACACTCACTGAGAAGTACAAAGAGAGCTGTATTCGCCCACACACACACACACACACACACACACACACACACACACGCACGCACGCACACACACACACACACACACACCACACGGCTGGCCTTGTGATCTCATCTCATACTCGGTCATTTAGCTAATCCAGACTCGAAAACACAAAGAAAGACCAAAGATGGCTGACGTGTAGAGCTCCGTCAGCTCCACGGGGGTCGAAGTGACTTCAGCTTCGAGTATGAGCGAACAAAAAAGTCAGTTAGCATGCTAACTTTAGCCACACTGACATGCTAATGATCATATGTGACTATTACTGTGGCTGCAGAGTTTTGGCAGTGGTATGTGCCTCGGATGTGTTCAAACTTTATGTTTCTTTGGGCTCAATTTTCAACTTTATGCTGTGACAACGTTGTGCTTATGCTCTGGTTAGGTTGAGACACAAAAACCACCTGATTAGGGTCAAGAAAAGATTAAAAATTGGCTTAAAATGCTGTGTTCTGTTGCCACAAACACGGCTAGAGATGTCAAGACATCTTGTTAAAAACACCTGGCTTTATCGCCACAAACACGGCTGAAAATGTCCCGACGTCTCATCAAAAATATCTAACTTTGTCGCTACAAACATGGCTGGAGATGTCCTGACATCTCGTCAAAAATATCCCGTTTTGTCGCCACAAACCCCGTCAGAAATGTCCTGATGTCTCATTAAACACTTGATTTTGTCGCCACAGACTTGGCTGGAAGTGTCCGAACATCTCAGACAGTTTGCCACTGGGCCGGTCCCTCTTGTGTAACTGACTATCAACAAAATTAAGCTCTCAGTCAACCTTTTCTTGTGTTAACGTGGGTTTTTAAACACATATTTAGATTCAGTATGACTTTAGGATACCATAATCTCCTACTCTTGAATCATGCAAATTATATATGTTTATATATCCTTATATTTCCAAAATTTCCCTGAGAATCATCAGGTTTTAAAGTTTTCTTTGGTATCAAGTTAATCCAGTGAGATCCACCTGTGCATTCATGAGTACAAGGCAAACAGGAACTGCTAATAACTAATTCAGCATATTTAAAATGGTGCCAGTTAGACAATAAAACAATGGAAGGAGCTGCGTTTGGTTGGTTTTTGTTGTTTCAGGTTCCAGTGAGAAGAGAAGCAGCAGATGTTTGACTCTGAACACATCGTCACTGTGTAACTGTGCAGGTAAACAGTAGAAACAGACAAAATAATCCACCAGAAATGAGCTTTTGCACGTATTCGCTGCAGTGCTGCCCAGACTGTTGTGTCTGAGTCGGATCGGGAACAACTGATGTCTCGGTCCACTTTTCTTGGATAAATACAGCCTCAAAACAGACCGTTTTCATGTAATTTCTCCATCACTCCATCCAGACGCTGAGCTTTCTGTTTCATCACACAGTCTCTCTACAGCACATTTTTATTCATCCCCGCCCCGGCATTCAGCCTGAATAGACGGTGATAGAATTACAGCGCTCAGAAGAAGACAATTACACCACATCAATAAGTGCGGAGCGTCGCCGCGCTCGCTCCATTCAAAGCTTTTCTTCCCCCTGCTGCTGAAAGGTCGTCCATCTCTGCGCCTGAAATCAGACTCTCAAGGGCCAGACAGGGATGATGCGTGATAATTCAGAAATGAAAGATGAAGGCTGGAAATAGCCTCAACAGAGAGGAGACGGGAGGAAGACGGACAGAGAGAGGAGGACCGGGGAGGACAGGCTGTCTTTATAACGTCATCGGGGGCGAACTGAGACAAAATGATATTTAAAGGTGCTGCGATCAATAAGAAAACATAAAACGTCTCAGATAACAAACCAGATGACATTCAGCCGTTTCCGCTTGACTGACTACACAACTGGAAATATAACTTTTTAACAGAAATATGCACATGGTGATATTGCTGATAGATGAAATAACATTTAGTTGCTGTTGTACCTGCTGGTGTTTGTTTTACAGATGATTATTTTTACATATATCTCAGTGGACAATAAATAAAATGCCTTATTTTACCACTAGAGGCAACCGAAGTTGCATTTTGAGCATGTTAGCGCAGCTTTGAATGCTAATACTAAACTTTTCCAATCAAATGTATTCAGTTTTTCCTTGTTTCTGATTCTTAAATTAAAATATGGAGACTACTGTTTTGTGTATTTGTGTTAGCGTACACAGCGTGTGTAGCCATCTTGTTTTCTAAAACACAGCTAAACCAAACGTGAAGCTAACGCTAAGCTATTGAGCTCAACCAGTCTCACCTCACGGTCCATGTAGCTCTTCCAGTGACTGGTCGGGAGCTTTTGATCGCTTTGACACTCAACTTTGAAGTCAAGATGGACGATGGTTCTTTAAAACAATGTAGAATTACACAACTGAAAAAACTTTCTGCCAATGAGCCCTCGCCCGAGGCTCGTTCTGGCATGTGCAAACTGGTATTATTATCATTTTTGATGATTTAATTTCGAGTTTTGTTTTTCTCCCTTTTTATATTTGTGGATTACAAAAGCGAGCTGACATGAAATGAGTCTGAAGACGGAGGAGCGGATGTGACACGACTCAGGTCCTCAGCTTGAACCGGGGATGTTGTAACGCTGCTTTTACTTCAGTAAACACACTTTTTTTCGAGCGCACTTTCCAGGACTGACACAAAGACAGAAACAAAGAGAAGAGACTCTATCGGCCATTTCTTCTTCTACTTTTATGAGCGGTGTCCCGGCTCCCACGCATCCCATAATTCCTTGTGGGCACGTCAACACACAAACACACACACACACATACAAACACACACTAACAGGAGCCTTTTTGTATGGACTCTTAGAGGCCTGTGGCACACACACACACACACACACACAGATATTAGTCCCGCCTGGAGCAGGGCATCTGTCACTGGTCATCAGAGAAAGAGAGAGCATTCCTGCTCTGGCAACACACACACACACACACACACACACACACACATTCTTTGTTACACACACATCAGGAAACTAACGGCTACATCTACATTCCCGGTATCCAAACACAGAGAACTGCCTCTCTCTGTCACACACACACACACACACGCAGCAGATAGAAAATTGAAAACAGCCTGAAAGCCAAACGCTTCGTTGCTTTCCGTCTTTTTTTTTTTCAGCTTTTGAATTCCTGCAGTTTGCTCTGCTGTGCCACAACAAAGCAGAAAGTTTATCACCGAGCTGAGAGCAGAACCTTCGCCCCAGTTACACCCCCGATTTCTTATATTTCTCATAACATGAGACTGCACCCGCGACGACATGCTGAAGAAGTTATGTGACCAAAAACAACATGAAAGTGAAGGTAATTTACTGATAAAGCCTTGTCGTTCCACCTCCTGTAATATTTCACGCAAAAATGCAGATGTGAGTAGCTTTGAGTGGTTTCTGTGAACTGTATCCTCTTGGATACGAGGTTCAAATTTCAGTTTACAGGCTCAAGTGGAGAGACTTTGTTTCAGTTTTGTCATTTACAGTCTGTAGTTTGAGGTTTTATGAACACTTTCCTACAGGATGAGACAACAATCAATGCAGTGTGTGTGTCAGAGGACTGACTGCACCTGTTTATGTAACTGCGAGATGAAGCTGTCATTGTTCCTGTTTGAATTTCAGATTAAAACAAAGCCACGATTGCAAAAGCAGCTGTAAGAACTTAACAACACACAATGAAACTAAGTAGTTCAATAAGGGAATTAGGCAAAAAAAATCCTCAAGTCTTTATCGCTTGGAAAACTTTCCATGCGCTCATTTGCACTGCAGATATTCATGTTTATACTAGCTCACAGATTTATGGGCCTTAAACTGATAACACGCCTCAATAATGATCATGATTTGTGTCTCCTTTGTCCTGGTGAGGGTTTGCACTCGTTAAACCGCCCAGGTGTTAAAACATGTTGTTGGCGTAACACGTTGGGGAGTTCCCGCCATATTTCCAGCGCTGACACTTTTCCTCCTCCGTCTGCAGGAGGAAGTGACCTGGACAACAACCTCCAGCCAGACACACAGAGCGCGTTAATGTCTTTATCTGTTTCCTGTCTGTTTCCTTCACTGTCGAAAAGAGGGTCAAAATATGTCCGTGGACACAGTTTGGGATCAGATTCACAATCTATATAACGACTGCTGATGAATAACGTTGCGTTGGAAAGTTACGCACATGTTAGCTGTCAAAACCTGATATGTAGATGTGTAATAATGACCCATCTGTTATGAAAATGCATGAACAAAAAACATTAACCACAAGCTAATGTCAACTAACCCTAACCCTATTCCATCTGAAACTAACTAGCTAAAATGTTACCCGTCTACCTAAGGAATCTACTCAGTTACTTTGTCGAGAGTAACTGTAACACATTTCTTCCACCCTCTGCAAATAACTCCTCACTTTCTTTGTCCTTCGTGAACAAAAGCAGCTCTGTACGTCTTCAGTCGACCACACAGACTTTCAGATGAGATTCAGGAGCTGCTGAACTGAAACAGATCAGGGTTTTTTTCTCTTTAAAGGTGCATTCTGCGAGTTCCTGCGGCAGCCATTTCTACCCATCACAGAGGTAAACATGTGGAGATGAGTGTGTTTGGAGTCGAGAACACATGATTACATTCCTGAAGGAGAGAGGAGGGGAAAAGAAGAAGAAGAAGAAGAAGAAGAAGAAGAAGAAGAAGAAGATGAAGAAGAAGATGAAGAAGAAGATGAAGAAGAAGAAGATGATGAAGAAGTAGAAGAAGAAGAAGAAGCAGAAGTAGAAGAAGAAGAAGAAGAAGAAGGGGAATATACAGAAGGGAGAAAGGAAGGATGAAAAGAAAAGGCATAATAGATAAAGGATAGGAGGGAGGAAGAAGAGAAGAGGAGTGTAGAAGGAAAGGAAAAGGAGACAAGGTGGTTAAAAGAAGGATGGATAAAGGAGAGAAGGTGGAAAGTAGAGGAAAAGAGAGGAAGAGAAAAAGGGGGAGAGAAGGGAAGGAAAAAAGGAGAAGAAAGGGCTGACTGGGAAGTATGGACACAAGAGAGGGCTAATCAGATGGACTACAACACCCAGAATGCACTGCACACCATCTTGAAGGTTTTGTTGAAACGTAAACTTTTAACCTGAACTTTAACGAGACGGTGAAACGATGGAAAACAAACTCCCGGCAGCACGAAGCAGCATCTGTGCTCAATCAGGGGCCGGTCTCCATGGCAACCAGCCACAAGCTTGGTGACGGACCAGAACTTGGGACGCGGTCCGATCAGCCTCACTGTGAAACTATATTACAGCTGCATCGATCAGTAGGACGCTCGCTGGTTCCAACATCTCAGATGTGAGAATCTGAAGTGTGTTTGGGTTTTTTGCTGATCGGACAAAACAAAACATCTGACATCACCGTCAGCTCGAGGAAACTGTGACGGACATTTATCACTATTTTCTGATGTTTATAGACAAAAACATTAATGCAGAAATACTTTATTTTTCTATAAGTCTCACTGGTTTTCACTTTTCTCAGAAAATGTTTTGCAAAGCTTCAAAAGAAATTTAAAAAAGTTGTCTTTAAGTTACATAATCATTAAAAATGTTGTTCTAGAGTGACTACATGTTGTTTTTTTGTGCATTGCATTGCATTGCATTGTGGGTAGTGTAGGCACCAGGACTGCACTCCTATACCACTGGTGAACTCATTCTGGACAGTTCAAAAACAAATGATCAAGATCGATACAGCAGAACCAGAGACACTGCCTTTTTGGTTCCACACATTCTTCTTTCTTTTCAAAACCTGGTGCCTACATTACCCACAATGCAACTGTATTCTACTTTTTTCACATTTACAGTAGTAGGCTACTCTCCACGACCTGCAAACACACTTTAATGTGTAAATCGGTGGTGATGCCCCTTAAAATATCTTAAAATCAGGGTGATAACTCAGGAGCTTCAAAAATAAGCTTGTGTGTTTCTGCAGGGTGAAAATAAACATCACTTTGTGTTTCTCGACATGTTGGTTGAGAGTCGAGCGAGCTTCATTTAAATACACAAAGGAGGCATTTTCATCAGAGTCAGAGGCCTGTGGACGGTCATGCAGGATCTTAATCAACCACCTGTTGACAGACAATCTAAGGAGTTGTCTTCTGCCTGCTGTCTGTGAATGGTTGACTCTGTGTGGCTGTCGACACTGTGAAGATTTTAAATTCTCGTGAAGATCCCAAAGTTCATAAAGATACCAAATATGTCTCCAAAATATGGCTGAATTTTGGATAAATGTGTTTAAAATGATGCACAAAATGTTGCAGCAATACAAACATCTTGAGTTTGAATATTTCACTAAAACAAACGACACACAAAGTTTTATTTGGTATTTTTTGCAGTGCAGCGTTTCATTCGTGTTAATTCTTTTCTGTTTCAGTTTCCCACGTCTGCCACCGGTTTCTGCAGAGCTGTGAAAAGCTGCTACATTGACGTCTTCCTCTGTTTAATCCGAGTGTGAGTTCTTCATCAACCACCCGTTGCTGGAGGATTTCAAACAGGCTCTAACTGTTCTGCTGGCTGCTGAGTGTCGCAGCTGACAGACGAGCGGAGGATCACATGGCTGCACATTTCAGCCCGGCAGCATTAAAAACTGGCGTTCAGAAAAGCCCGGAGTCACACTGATGTTGAGAGGATGAAACATGAGTAAATATAGAAAAAGATCATGTTTGAAAACACCCTGCTGGATTGATATAAATCAAGTTATCTGCAAGGAAAATATCTTTAAGATCCTCTGAGATGATTTCAGTCTACGAAATACATGACTCAGTGGAAAACGTATTAATATCAATCAGATACGATCACGATTAATGAGCAGGCCTGAGCATCTTTCCTGTAGGGAGACAACCTCTGACCACAACAGTAGGGGATCATGGGAACTGGAGTCCCAAAATGGCTGTATAAAAGCTCCAGGGAGCTGTTATGCTTTTAAAGGAGGGAGGGGGAGTCGGTCAACGAGTGGTTAGCCTGGTAGCCTGCAGAGCGAGCATGACAGTCATAAGATGTGTGTGGAGAGAAAACAAAGTGTGACCGCAGCCAATTCAAAATGAGAAAAGTATTTTGTTATCTTAAGGTTTGTGCCGATGCTTAAAATCAGGCACATCATCTCACAGTTTCTGCAGCACAGTCACCAGGATTTCATGGTAGCAGTTAATGTTTATGCAAAAACCAAAGACAGGGCCGAGGTTGACATTTGAACAAAATGTCGCTTATCACGTTCATATTATGTGCTTCTTAGCAGACTTTCACATCAGGAGGCAGAGGGGATTGCCGACAGCAGCTCCAGTCACACCACTGAATATTTTTAAGGACACCTGCGGACACTTCCGCCTATTTTTCACATGAAGTCGGACCATCGTCATCTGTGATCTTGGTGACCAAACCACGATGTTTTCCTAACCCTAACCATTGTACATTCGCAGTTTGGTTAGGTTGTAGTTTGGGGAAAGATAACTACTTTATGTAACGTGACGTAACTTCACTACATCAGTCAGTTAAATTAACTCACTGGTGACATCTGGTTTGACACCGGACACAAACGGTGGTCTCCTCTCTCTGTTTAAGCAAACTGCCATCCCTAACCTCTCTTATACAACCTTATTTAGTCTTTATACTACTTCTCCTGACTTCCTCCTTTGCTGCCGTAATAATGACTACAGCCACTGGAGGTCGCCGGCAAGCAAGAAACGTAAATGTGGGTCGTGATACGCTGCTTTCACAGTCCACCTATATGGTCATTTTCCTGTTGAGGACGGGCTGGAAATGTTTTTTCATATTTATGAAACCCATATATCGAGTTGTATCTTAGATTTGTACTTTATCTGCAATATTACAAGAACAGTAAGTTAAAGTTTATGCATTGTTTGTATATTCTCATAATTGTGACATTTTTCTTATAATAATGAGGTTGTTTTTGTTATTATGAGAACATTTTTTAAATAATATTAAAATGATTTATTAATATTATTTATGATTTATTATAATGCGATCCCATCTCGTAATTAACATACAGATACTTTGATACTAAGTCAGAATTATAAGACATTAGCGACATTATTCCAACATATTTACTGCTCAGTCTACAAAAGAAACACGTGGGTAAACAATGCATTCATGAAAAACGAGTATAAGTATAAGACAGTGAGTTGATTTTAAAAGCTCTAAACAGCTTGTACGGACACCCTGAAGCTTGGATGACTCTGTTAGATCACTCAAGAAATAATTTCCATCTTCAAATGAAAGAAAAATAAATGCTGCAGTTGTGGGTTGAAAACATGTAAATATTGCTCAAGCGTGGGAAATATCCCATGGTTACGAGACAAATATGTCCTCTAGGAACAAGAAACCCAACACTTCTTAAATTATGGAAATTTTAAATGGAGTTCTGCAGTGTTCGACCTCTTCACGATGTGTCATCATAGTTTTACCTCAGTTGTTCTCATTCCCAACAGATGTGGTTGCTAGGCATCGTCAGAGAGTGCGTGTACGTTCGTGTGAATAGATTAAAAAATAATCTAATTGTACCGACGGTGGATTGAGTCAGAAGCACATATTCTGTGAAACAAACTGGAAGCTGTGTGTGTGTGTGTGTGTGTGTGTGTGTGTGTGTGTGTGTGTGTGTGTGTGTTGTCAGTGTGTGTGTTGGGAGTTGTAAGCAGCCTCCAGTGTTTCAAAGAACCTCACTTCATAGCAAACACACATTTCTGGGGGTTTGGACTCCATTCAAAAATTCATTAGGAGGGAAAATTAGCATAGTAAAGCCGGAGCTTGACCGAGTTTTTACCCTCCAAACCCAGAGGCGAGCCAGCGAGCTGTGGTGCTCTTCAACAAACACAGCAACTACAAATAAGCATGGAAATATCTCAATTGGGTGGCGAGAGAGGGCTGAAAGGAGCAGAATTCAAATGAGCGACGTCCTCGACGTTGATTCAGAGTTCATGATTTGTGCCTCCTCAGCAGCTCGACTGCACGGTCCAGTGACACAGCACGCTGCTCCGGACAACACTGACTGCTTCTTCATTAAAGTCATCCAGGTCTTTATTTTGAAAAGGCATTTTAATTATTTTCCTCGATATTATATCGTTATCATGACATGAGTATGTCGTAAGTGTTGACTTTTCCTGGTTTTAAAAGAAATTATTCTCATGAAACCAGAGAAAATCATGACCCACTGTAACCCAAATTTAACTGGTAAACTGCTTTTTTAAGGGGTTCAAATCCAATCATGTTGGGAAGATGTATTCTGAGATGCATCACAACTCTCCCCTGAGAGATTACGTCTCAATGTTCACTTTGTAAGACCGGGTTGAACGGGTCCTACGTCTGACACAACTGGATTTTAACCATGTACGTCAGGTTTACGTTCTCAGCTGGACTACTTCTTGAGTTCTGGCGGAGCGTGGGCAAAAATAATGGAAGGCTTTGTTTTAATAGTAGAAGGCAGGGCAGCAACTAATGATTACTTTTACTGCTGATTAATCTGTCGATTATTTTCTCGATTAAATATAGAAAAATCTAATTAAAGTCTAATCATTCTTCCGTCATCCGTTCTTCACCTCAGATGAATGAAAACATCTTGCCAGCTTGTTTTTGTTCCTCCATACATTCACACAACAGGATTTCTCTCGCCGAGCTGATAGAAAAAAACACAATTTCAGCCTCGACTCGCGCTTTTATATAGTTTTTCATCTCGATTCATAAGGATGTCGGAAGTGCAAACTGCGGGGGAGGAAATCAAGATGACAAATAGAGACAGGGAAGATAATGAGACAGTTTGGGGAATAGATGAGTCAGGTGAGAGTGTGTTCTCAAGTGGAAAAGTATACGAGTGTGTGTCTGTGTGTGTGTCTGTGTGTGTGAGCACAAACTTTGAAGTGTTGAAGAAATAATAATAGTGATTAGTGTCGTTGACGACTGAGAGAAACACGACAGGAGGTGAAGTCCTCTGTTAGTTAACTCAACCAGTCAGACTTTCTTCATCTTCTCTAAATCTCTGTTCTGCCACTGTTCAACAAATCTCCCAGAAAGCTTTGCTGCCAGCAACACTGACAGTATTATCTCGATTAATTGACCATTACCGGCGTTGTTGGCCAGAATACTGTTGAGATATTTCAGTCTGGACCAACCAAGTGTTGGACCAAGATTGCCGCCATCACCTCACCGCTCTGCCTGGTGTCAGAGAGAAAACTGGCTTCACCTCGTCAATGATCTTTACGACAACAAGAATTATCCCCGAGTGTAAAATTAAGGCCACGTCGCGGTTGCTGCTGAGCCGTATCATCCAATCAGATGAAGCTGCTGGTTGTGTAACAGCACTTTTAATCCGCAGCGTTCTTGGAGATCAGCTGGTCTCCGTCAGACATCGTCTCTGGACTCCACCCAACAAGAAGCACTAACTGGGTTTCTAGACCAAGTCTTTGGCAAACTGCTGCCAAGATCTGCCAAGAGCCGATCCCTCAGCACGCTCCCTGCAGTGTAATCGCTCCTTTATACAATCTCCTCTTTAATTAAAAAAAGGACTTTCTTTCTTCCTTCCTTTCTTTCTTCATGTCCTTCCTGTGCTTTCTTTCTCATGCTAGATGATTGTAAACACTCTGTACATGTGTGTCTGTGCAGCAACTTCACCTTCTTAGATAACGTGATGAGACAAGGGCTGAAAGGGGGAGATCTATGCGAGTCAAAATAATGTGGGGACGGCGGGGAGGTGAGGGGGGGAGGGCACACCTCAGCGGGGCTTCCTCTGGTCGGAAACGTCCCCCTCGGTGACCCCCACCGACCTCCGTCACCTCGCTGTCTGGACGGGGCTGATTCGAGGTGACATGTCAACGAGCTGACATCGCGATGACAAGAGCGGAGCGACGGCACGCGGAGAATCTCACACCGTGAAGAGCCTTCAGTTGAACATTGAGGCAAATTTTTGAATAATTTTGTGAATGAAAGCTCCTTATTTCAGCATTTCAATCAAAATTTGAGGCCATTATTCTAAAAAATGAAACAACATATGATACATGTGTCACATCCCACGACTGCATCATCCCAATCAGGCCAATTAGAGTATTTATGGCAGATAATGATCAGAAACTGTGCTAATTTAACTTAAAGAATCAATCAATCAACCTTTATATATACTCGACGGATCATCATCTAGGGGTAACTCTCATTTACGATGACATTGAGTCAAACAAAACAAAGGAAAGGAAGAACAATAACAAGCAAAGATATTGAAAAAACTTAAATAGTGTCAAATAACATCAGATATCAGATAATTTAATAAATAAAATGAAATAGTTGGAAGTAAAATAAACGGAGTACGTTTGGAAACAAGAAACAGGAAACAGGAAACACACAGCTGGTGACAAACAACATCATATTACAGCTAAACCGTAACTAAAATATGTTTCTGAAAACATTTTAGCTGAGAAATCGACACCAAACAGACCGAGGACCATATTCAATCAGCACTGCTTTGTTTTTCAGTTTGATCAGAGCAACAGCCACTTATGGGTGAGAAACAAGCAGCATAATAACAGAATCTTGGTTTATAGCTTATCAGCACGATCAGTAGTTGGTACAACAAACCTAAAACCCTCCAGATGACGCTCTTTATATCAACACTGCAGCGGTACAAAACTGGCTGAAAGTCACCAAAGTTCAGAAGAATCCACATCCTGAACATCACAAACACAAACCACACTCGCTCACGATGCCGTGCTGTCGTCTCAAGCGTTACATAATTCCTGTTGTCGTTTGGAAAACAAGCTATTACAGAATTGAGGAAATGGTCGTCAAAACTTGACATCTCTTTTCATCTTGAAACAAAGGGTGTTCCCCTCACCCCTCCTCCCCCTCCTCCTCCCACCGGCTCTGATCTGTGCACGCCGTTATTCGCCGTGGTGGAGGATGTTTAAGGCTAAAATGTAGGTCAGAGCACACGCGCCTCGTCCAACATTTGCCTTTGTGATCCTGATGGAAACGGAGGGTGAAGGGGTCGACAGAGGTGATCTGAGGGGTTGTATGCAAACCAGCCACCGCCCCTGGGGGCAAATACGAGTCCACGTGCCGCGTTCGCATTATTCAAACACTGCCGTTTGTGTTTCCTCTCCATTTGGTTGGTGGCCCCAAAGCGAGGGTTGAGACAGACGGGCAGAACATACGGCCCTCGTTGAGCCTGCAGCAGGCACAGAGGGATTATGGGAGGTGCTCGAGTATGAACCAGAAACAGAGGGGAAACAAAAAAAGAGAGCGCGAGAGGACTTTGGCGAGAGGTTGTCACCAACAGTCTAAAAGCTGTCAGGAGATCTGTTTCAATAAAGCTTTATTGCATCGTCTCTTTCCATTAAGTCAAACTTTCCACCTCAACCAAGAGTAAAAAACTTTTCTGGCTACTTCACTTTTATGTTATTGAAAATTAAAGTGGAAAAAAGCTTTATTAATCTGCTTATTTTACAATAACACGAGCCTGAGAGAGCTGCAATGATAAGTCGATTCATCGATCAGTTGATGGAAAGGAAATTACTTGCCAACTATTTTAATAATTGATTGTCGTTTTCAAGTAAAAATGTCAAACGTTCCCTGGCTTCAGCTTCTTAAATGTGAGGATTGCTGCTTTTTCTTTGTCATTTCTTTGGGTTTTGGACTGTTGGTTGGACAAAAGAAGCAATTTGAAGACGTAACATTGGCTTCTTGGAAGTTGTGATGAGCTTTTTTTCAAAATATTCTGACATTTATAGACTAAAATGAATAAATAATGAAAATAATCATTGGTTGCAGCCCCGTTGGCATCCTTTGCATTGAAACAAGTAAGATTTTGATGTTTACAATCTGTAATTTAAACCTGTTTTTAATTTATTTTTTATTTCTAAGGCTCATCATTTTAGGATTTTTATTGATTATTCACCCCCAAGATTTTTCAAAGGGGGTAAATGATCAGTTTTATTGTACCCATGCTTCAACAAGTGACTGTTTCCAGCTCAAAAATGTTCTTCCACTGATGTAAACAAGCTGCGGTTCATACACAAAGTCTTCCAAAGTAAGGAAACGACAAACTATTCTCACTTGTATATCAATTTTCATCAAGTATTTTTGTTATTGATTTTTTTCAGCCAATTTTCACCCGTTCTTCCAGTTTCTAATAAGGAAATTAATTCATAATGCATGTGATTTCCTTAGTATGACCACAACGGGCTGTACCACATATAACACGTTTGATTCTGAGGAGAAAAGAGTCGACTTTGGGTTGATTTTAATTCAGAAATCCTGAAAAAACTGTTGCTGCTTCCTGACCAGACAGAGGGAAAAAAGAAATGAGGGCTTTATTACAATAATAAGAACGTATAAGATGTTCCAAAGACTGATTTTAGGACCTGGCAACACATCGACTCGCTAACTACCGTCACATGCTGGTTAGAGCAGCTGATGCCATGTTTTTCTGTGGCCTGGCAACAATGACAACATACAGTAGGGCCTGTGATGACCTAATTCACAAGCCAACCTCCATCCCTGAGGGGCAAAGCTACAGTACACAGAACAATAAGACACAGCTCCGCGCCTAATGTGGCTGGCAGCGAAATTTCATCCAATGTGGGACTCGTGACCGACCCGAATGTTGACCAAAGACACTGTAATCATCGGTACTCAGACCAGTAATATGTGGAGATGTGGTTCAGCTCCAGATCCCTGATGATGTGTCACTGAGCAAGACAAGAAACAAATCTCTACTTTAGATTTCCCCACAGATTTGTCTTCTCCATCCTAAAACTGCCAATGAAGTGATGTTCACAAGTTCAACCCATAAACACATCATGAGAAAAACTGGCTAAAGAGTTCTAAGAAAGTTGGTGTGTCATGATTTATCTCTTAACGCCAAACTTTTCTGATTATTGAACTGCGTATCCAACTTTTCTTTTTATCCACTGAGATCAACAAATCATTGTGTGAGTAAATCATTATCACAACCGCCTGACATTATTGTCATAAAAACCAAAGTATGTAGAAGAAAAATGCTATTTTCCTTACAGTGGACCGATCCCTTCGACAGCCGACTTGCTCCACACTCAACAGAAAAGGCTGTCATGTCTTATAAGAGTAGGCAGGGGTGAGGATCGAGGACTGGTTCTGGTCCAGGACTTTTATCAGTGCTGACATGTTTCTCTGACACTTATGAAGATATGTCAAAACTCCAGCTATAGGCTGAATATCCCTCAACACAACATGGGTTTAAATACTCGAAATGCCACGTATTTGACTTTTATTTAACCCCAACCGAGCAGCATGTCCGTTACAGAGGGTGAATATCCAAAGTTATAACAGCATTATTGCTCAAAAACGACACTGTGTTCAGACTCAGAGAAACAGCCGCATCGACCCTGAAAACATGTGCAGGCTTACTTTTATCCCACACAGGAAATTCATCAGGAATCAATAAAGGGATCGCTAAGTAATCAGACTGTTAAGCAGA
The DNA here is from genome assembly GCF_040436345.1 of Pagrus major. Lineage (NCBI taxonomy): Eukaryota > Metazoa > Chordata > Actinopteri > Spariformes > Sparidae > Pagrus > Pagrus major. The sequence continues at coordinate 29,726,749 of NC_133235.1, forward strand.
ACGGTAAATGGTATCGGTATCAATAAAATCTTATCAATTTCCATTCCTCAGGGTAACACTGTAAGCTCCGGGAAAAAGTCTTAGAGAGGAGGTCCAAGACTACATCCTGCCTCATCACAGAGGCCTGTCTTACTGTCTTTATTGATAAAGATCATTACTAAATAAGTTGATCCAGGTACTCTTAGTTGCCTAAACTGAACCAAACCTTAAATACAAAGGAGTCAGATCAGAACAATATGAACATTTTGTCATTCAGAAGGAAGTGACAAACGAACTATTTTGTGATTTAGGGGACTTGTTGGTCATCAGAAACTGCACCTCTTCCTGAAGTCTTGATAAACCAGGCCCTGAAACCCAACCAGGCAGGAGAGCTGATACTTTACCTCACAATGCTTCAAGCTATGCGACTATGGCAGAAACCAAAATGGTTCGGACCGATAGGCATCCTCTGAGGAGCGACTGGCAGCTACAGGTGTGGTTTAGCGTAGGTAGGTTAGGATGAGGTTAGCACAGCTGTTATAGTGTGAGTTATATCAGATCTGGGTGGTTTACATCATTAATTGTTAATCCCCATCATTGTTTCGCTCTTTTGTTTTCGTTTAATCTACCAACTGGCTTCGCTGATGGAAGCTCTATTCTACTGTTGATCTGATCGGTCGAAGTTAACCCTCGATAGACGGTGATAAACAGATGGTTTGTCCAATCATCTGCCAAGTTTTTTGAAAGTGCCTGACCTTTTCCAAACAGTTTCCAACGACGACTTTTCAAACCATTACCAACGTATTTAAACATGACTTGCCAACGATTTTAAATGACTTGATCCTTCTACGAGTTGCACCACAGTACAGTTAAGTTATGCTAAGGTTTAGTCGAGTCAAAGATCATGGTAACTTTTAAAAAAGCCAACATTAACTGATGGTTTAAAACAGGACTCATGAAGGTGTTAACCTGCTTAACTGTTGGAGGAGACCATCAGCCAAATGCCTGAAACTCAAAGTCAGTTATTTCCCCCTCGTGAAGCAACAATGCAGGTTTTTTTCTTGATGTCACTGGTGCAGCTGACACTTTGATACTAATAAATTATAGATTTTTACCCGGCATATCAGTAACATATGGTACAAGGGCGACAGGAAGTCACATTCAGCACCAAAGGGACAGCGTGGGACGTACAGCAGACTACACATGACTCGATTTCGGCCCTGACTTCCATCCAAAGCCACGGCGACCATCTGCTCAGGAGTATTTTCCACACCGGTGGAAAAGCAGGGAGGGAAGAAGAGTGAGGGTTTCACTTCACTTTCGCAGAGGTTCAGAGGGAAGTGTTTCTGCCGTGTAGATCACACAAACTGTCCTCGAGGCGATAAAGCGAAGCACAGAGCCGCAGCCTGCTGCGTCAGGAACATTAAATATTTAGCAAAAACCGGCTGGATTAAGACGTGATTTAAAAAAAAAAGGTCGGATGATGAGGGAGATAAAGGACCGCTCGGGTTATAAATAATTGGAGCTCGGATTTCTTGAGCTCTTGACAATCGACAAGGAGGGAGAAAAGGGATTTCCGTCCCTGAGAAATCTGAGGAAACAAAGAAAAAAACTTCATCCCACAGCTGCCGGATTTGAATGGAGAGAAATTAGAAAAATAAGGGAATATAAGATTCACATGGGGTTAATGAATGAGAGGAAAAGAGAGAAAAAGATGTGGGAGGAGGATGAAGGCAAGAAGAGAGGAATAGTGGGTGGAAAACAGCAAAGAGAAAACTGGAAAGAGAAAGAACAGAGGTGTAATCGAGATGCAGATGGGAGGTACGAGAGCGACACACCCGTTACTGACCTTTGTAAAGTTCAACCATTAACATCTCTCTTCATCTTCCTCAGATCCAAACTAAACTGCGTATTGTCATGGGGTACATCTAAAAGCTTTATCTTTCAAAACTTCTAATTAGATTTCAAATAGAATAAGTTTGGAGTCATTAACCTTCAGAGGGGAGCGTTTTAAACGTCTACTTGGGGAGGAGGAATGGCCTCGACCACGGTTGGCGGTGGAGGGAGTTTGAGGAGCAGATGGAGGCGTTTTACTCTCAGTCAAAATAAACATGGGCGATGCTATTTTTAGACAAAAGAAGTCACATGAGCCGACGATGATGACGGAGAACAAATGGAGTCTACATGAGCATCCGTCCAGTGGAGGTTTTGAATGGAAAAAACAGCACTTTAAATGTGAAGGACGCTCTACCTGCCCTTCTAACGTCAGTTTTGCAAGTGAGGTCAAGTTTGCAATAATACGTAATATCCAACGTCTGGTTAGACTTTGAGAATAAAGCTTGCAGCTCAGACAGCTCACATATTATGACTTTTGGACTGTAACTGACCATGTGTCCACGTCACCTTCTTGGTTAGGGTTAGGAATGATCATACTTTGGGTTTAAACTAAACTTAAAAGCATAACTAGCTAAAAATGTGCTTAAAAATAAGCTTACTCCAAGATATGCTAACTAGAAATGAGAACGATGATCATCTACTCTGACCTCACACAGTTCCCTCATTACATTGCCTGAAGTCACACATTTTGAAGTACTGTGCACGGTTGAATTGGTATATAAAGGGCATCTATATTAATTATTGGCCCGTAGTTTTGAAATAACTTGCCCTTGAAAAGAGCTTGAAGTGTATCAAGAGCACCAATCCTGCTTGGATTAAAACATAACTTGTGACATGTACGCTGTACCTACTGAAGGTCGCCGGTGACATTATCTTATCCCTCATGTCCCCACGGCTTTCCACACAAAGTGACGCCCTTCGATAATATAATCGAGTGTTCAGCTCCGGACCACTGAAGACACTTTGTGAAATGAAACAACAGCTGAGTCTGATCATAAACCTCCTCAAAGTTCCTCTTACTGGCTCGAACATGAGAACGTTTTTTCCTTTCACCCTGAAATTATTTCCTTCGTTGACATAAAATGACTATAATTATATATATATAATGTTCTTTATGACTGCAATGATTCTTCAAAGCAGTTTAAAAAAGAAAAACATTATACAGCCTGTCTTCAATCAAAAAAAACACACATTTGAAAGGTTTTTGTTCAGCATTATGTTCAGCAACACAAGCTTCCTCCTCTCCAGCGTGTGACCGGACCGCTAGCAGGTTAATCCTCTCATCTCTGCCTGGCAGCTCAGTACATCCTGGATTTACACAAATGCCTCCTGTGTGTGTACATACACCCTCCTGTACGTCTTACTCAGTGTAGTATCAGCAGTTGTCTCGCAAATTTACATCTTACTGCATTTTCCATAAGACTACGCTTCACCTTATCTGTTGGAAAAAGATGTTTATTAACATAGAAAACAAGATTGTTATGTGATAGAAAACAGGATTTAAGGTAATAGAATGATATGTGATGCAATGTGACATGACTCCACAATGACTCACACCAAACTCCCTTAAAAAGTCAGCTAATTTAATTTTGCTTTGCAGTTTGTAACACATGCATTGTGAAACAACATCAGTCTGCTGCTGATTCTGCATTGTTAGTGTCTTCTAGTGAATTCGGCATCAAAGTAATCAATCAATCTTCAGGTATTTGAAGCTGTTTTCAAATCAGTCCAAAGCATTTCTTTCCTTTCTTTAAAATCTCACTGCATTTGTTGATGTTCAAGAAATGTGGGAAATAAGATTTGTACAAACTGAAGTTGCAATGTGTATAAATGCACTAGAAATTATGCAGCAAGCTGAATTTAAGGTGGAAACATGTCTGAGTGAAAAGTCACAGAACTCCCTTGAAAAATCAGCAAATTTAAGTTGTCTTGCGCTGTTCAAACCTTACACGAATTGTGAAACACCGGCTGCAACCCATCATGAACCGTTTGTGTCCTCAGATGAATTCGGCACAAACACATGATTCATGCTTTGAGGTAAATCCGTCTGCAAAATTGGATTTTTTACTTTGTGTTATTGTCGACCCTTTCTTTCCTTCCTGCTTCAGGCTGTTCTTTGGCATCCTTCCTCGGTTTGTCTCAGCGCGTTCCTTCATCTTTTGATCATTCTACATTGTTTTAGTCCTGAATCAACAGTGAACATGGCGTCTGTCGCATCTCCACATCCAAACAAGCACAGAGCGTTCCCTTTTCTATTGAAGGTTTTCGACTCAACTGCAAAAACTCGACGGGTGAAGAAGAGAAAGTCCTAAATAATGCAGTAAAAATAGCCTGGGAATTACAAACAGGCCTATCAGAATGTGTTTACATGCGAAGGAAGGAGTGTAAACACTGTGTGGACGCTCCACCGTCTCCTCAGTGTGTTTGTAAAGTGTTTATATGTTTTTCTCTCAGCGGAGGCCCGAACCGAACTGACCTAAGCTCATTCTCACACAGCCGCGAATCCACCTCTGACCTGAAGACCTCGACGCCGCTTCGGGTTTCAGTTTACAGAGTTTGACTCTTCTTCTCTCGCTCCATCTATTTCTGTCAGTTCCTGTCTGTGCCTCCGTCTCTTTATTAGTCTGACATAACTCAGTATTTCATTCTTACAGCTCAGTTTTCATTCGGTCCAGCTTATTTAATACCGCAGGCAGGGAAGCTAAGCTGTGAAAGAAGTGCGTTTAGTGGAAAATGGGCCTGTAATGTTATCTGATCTATATGTGATCGTGTCCTTTAGCGTTTAGTGACTGCTGATTCATACATTTAGAACAAAGGTGATTAAAACGCAGGATAAACATGTTAACAAGCTGCTAAGTTGCCGTCAATTTCCTGAATGTAATCACATTTTTGCACAGTGTGAACAACATTTTTGTATTGTTTAAAGGTACATTTCACTACATTCTGAGGCGTTATTTCATTACCCAGCTGTTATTACATTACCACTGTCAGAGCTGGACCGAGCCACCTGAGGTGATGATGAAAGCATCAACCTGGATGCCACAAGAACTCGACTATAACCAGGACACACTTCGTGACTCGTACACTACGTTTTGCTTTCACTGTTTTTCCTGTAACTGTCACCGAGAAGACTGTTTATGAAGTATAAGAGACAAAGAAATGACCAAGAACTATGTATTATCTTATTAAATATATCTAATTACTGTGAAAGACATCAGACTCCTGTATTCTTTTGCTTTTTATTTATTTAAGCGAGGCTGCCTGTCAAATTCCACTCCGGGCCCCAAAAATGTTGGACTGAACCGTTGGCTCACGCCGTGATTCACACTCACACACTCATATTTTTGATTCTACGCGGCCAAACAAACTACATACGCACAGCTGATCGACGCAGACTCGTCCTGCCTCCAGCATACAGACTGTTTTGTCTGGAAGATGTTAAAAATGTGGAGCCGCGCTGAACAACATGTTAATATCCCTGAAGCGGAGAGTGGGAGTGATTATCTGGATGAGACACCATCAGACAGAAACATGACCGCTGTAGATAAAATACAAAAACACACACACACACACACACACTCGCAGCTCCCACTCAGCCAAACACTTAGATAACAATGACAACATTGGCCAAGAACACGCTCTCATTACTGGAGCGATGCCACGATGAGGCCGGAGCATGGCAGAGCATCCTGTAACTGACAGATTGAAGGTTTGATCCCTGCAACAGTTGAAAAGTGCTTCACAAGACACACTGGGCCTCCTGCTCGCTGTATCGCAGATATCTCAAGATTAAAGTGTCAGCCAAATGTCAGACTTTCTTCTGTGCCAAAGAAACCAAAATGAGACTGGTGGTTTTTGCAATGTTTCGGTTGTTTGGAGAGAATATAATATGTACTGTACGCTGCACAAAGAGCTGACTTTCACGTTGGAAGGTGGAAGTGATGGTGGAGTAGTTTCAGCGAGGCGAGGAGGCTGCCAAGAGATGGCATTTCAACATTTGTAACGGTGAAACCAGGGGATATTTCTAACCACATGCCGGGACATTTTCCAGCTGTGTTTGTGCCGACAAACATGATGTTTCCCTCAAACTTACCAGACCATCAGCACAGCGTTGTCACAACATACAACATAAAATTTAAGAAATACAAAGTTTCAATCAACACATCTGTGGTTTGCAGGTTTGCTGTTTCATTTGCTAATTAGAAACTAGCTTTTATTCGAGGCAGCTCTCATTATGTCTTTCATTTCTTCTTGTCATTGAGCACAGAATACACGCGGCAGCCATCGTCTTTTTGCTTCAATATAAAGCCTCACACACAGAGCGGCAGGGTTTCAAATCATGAGCATTTATGTGCTGTTTTTCTGACTTTTCATTACAAGAGAAGTACCAACAACATGCAGCATGGACTGTTGGGGATATACGGTAAGTGTCCAGCCAAGAAAGTCACCAGAACAGTTTTGGGTCTTGATGGGAGTTGGATAAAAACTAATTTTCATCTATGTGTTGAGACTAGCTTAGCCACGACGCTGGGGGAAGCTGCAAGCCTCCACTTACACTTTGTAGACTTTGTTTACATGTTGAACCTTATTATCGAGCAAGCTAGCCACCGCTACACTCAAGAGACAGCTGGGTTTAGTTTATAGTTGCAAAAGTGTATGAAAAGAGACAATGCAGGAGGACTCCTTTGAGCCGGTAGCCGCTGCAGCAGAGTCCATTTTTGCTTCCAGGATTATCAGCATAAAAAGCCAACAGTCATAACAAGGTTAAGGGTCGAAGCCTCATATCTGTGATGATAGATGGTGCACAACACTGTTGTAACCACAGACTGATCAGATGGATCCCTACAAAGCCTTCTTAACATGACATAATACGCTACAGTCCACAGCCTGCATCACATTTAAAGTGGGTCAGTGTTGTGTAACTTTGAAAAGCATGCCTGTTATTGGCTTAAACCGGTCAAATCCACTATCGCATAACAATCTGAGGTAATATTTGCCATTTGCTGGACACATTTATCCAAATCTTCCTTCAGTATTCACAGCGTAGGGATGACGTCTCCCAACCCAGGACTTAATAAGCACTTTAACAGCCTGGCTAACTGACCTCGAAGCTCCAACAGTTGCCTGGTTATGTGAGAAAACAAACCAAAAGAGGCCTGTGTAACATAAGACGCCGCTCACTCTCTTCCCAAAAAACTGTACAATGGCTCATTTGAAGCAGCACAGAGAAGTCACATTGTTGAGGATTACACAACAGAGCGAGGAGCGAGGAGGAGGTCATTTGATGCTATTGATGAGCAAATTGGGGGCGCGGGCGAGCTCCGGTTTGCAACAGAGAATATGGAAAGGCTTTTTTTGTGTTTTTTAGCCTGAAAGGAGCGAATGATGAAATCCCCGTGCTTCCTTCCTGCAGAGAGACAGAATCAGCTCGTATGTGAAGCGAAACATCCTTTTGTGAGCGTTTCCACCTCTGAGCGTGCGCGAGGGAGGGAGGACGTCCACAAATGATCCATCTTCATCACGAGCTGGACTTAGATAATCGTTTCAACTCTTAGCGGGGAAGACGTCGACACTCCCCCGTACATACTCCCTCTGCTCTGTGCATTTAGACGGGCCGTGTGGACATTAACAGATGACGTGGGTGATAAAAGGTCTCCGGCCTTTTATTTAAGGGTCAAAAGCTGCAGCCCTCGGCGCAGAATGGCCGTCACTCAATAAACCTGAGAGCTTTTTTTATTCGCATGAGTGCTGCCGCTCTTATTGTTTCTCGACTGTTTTCCCACCACGTTGTTAGTAAGTAAAGTCATTTGTGTGCCACTACCTAAACAGTGACAAAGTGGCAGTAAAATAAAAGGCAATAAAAGAAAATATAAAATTGTAAGATCGAGAAAAGGCCAAAAAAAACTAGTGTTTTTCTTGGCATCCTGGCTCGTCGTCCTCCTGTTTACGTTTCATGAACTTTATTTGGTTTTTCCTGCACAAATGAGTTACGTCACTGTGGATAAAGAGAATTACACACCAGCCCAGTGATAACAATTATTTCAGGATGTCAGAGAAGTTGTTGCTGAAGCCAGTTTAGTCATGAAAAAGTGTAAATATTAGCCGTTGCTGAACGTGACAAGTGTTTGGATTCAGATTACAACTCATTCTCCAAATTAAACACGTCCACGGAGCTTTGTGTAGCTTTGAGTTTGAGTGTTTCGCTATGTTAGCAAAGGTTTGAGGAGTGTTTTTTCCACTTTGACAGGACAAACTGCAGCTGATGGACATTCACATGGACACATGAACTTGTGACCTTTTAGTTACGAGACTTTTTCCACCCTGCCCCCCCAAACACATCCTCACCACAACACTGCTACTGTTCTTTGGGGGTTTAAGCTTAATTGTAAACCAGCAGCTTTTTCCACATGAGCAGTCGGTGCAAAGTCATTTTCATGACTCCATAATCATCCGGAGACTGTTTCTCTTTGTTCATGTGTTGATTACACCGAGATAAATCCACCCCCTTGGTCATGGAGCCCAGCCAACAGCATAAAAATGCAAATTAGCTTCATTCTCCTTTCAAAAACCATCAACAGTAAAAAAAAAAAAAGGTGTTGGTGCTTCTCTCTACAGTGAGATTTCAAGATTACAACCCTGAAATGAAAATAACACAAAGAGACGAATGAGGGGAAACAAACTGCTGCAAATGAGTAAATACATGACACAGAAACACAGCATCAAAACAGCCATTCGCTCGTCTGAGTGCTAACCGCTACTAGCACCATTAGCATAAACTGTCCTCTAAATAAATGAAAAGGGAAACTTAAAACAATCATTTACAGCTGTGAAGCATTTATGTTGCTTTACATTCATTCATTTACGTCTTCAAATTCAGTTTACCGTCATAGAAACCAGAAAATATTCACATTTAAGAAGCTGGAATCAGAGATTTTGGACTTTTTCTAAAACTTTAATAGTTGACAACAAATCAATTAATTGTTGCAGCTCTGGGAATATCTTTGATATTGCCATCAGTCGACCTGCACAAGAAACTGAACTGCAACAAACGACCACAGAGTCAGAGACAGTTGTGTAACATCAGCACCTGGCTGCCTGGGAGGGAAGTCACCAAGCAGCGTGGGGGAGGGGGGGGTTATACTTGTCAAGTACAGAGGCAATTTTATTTACATATGTAAAAGACACCATCTGGAGTACTGTAAACCTCCAACGCCCCGCCGAGCCACACTTGGCTGCGCTCCAGACTCCCAACAGTCAGGTCCGGGTTGGATCCCATCGTTTAGAAGGAAAACGACAGGGTTTGTAAACAAAGTGGGAGGCAGAGGTCGAAGTTCTCCAGCGGTTCCTCCTCCGTCAGTTTGGGAAAGAGGCTGCCAAAGCTTCTCCGCAACGAGCACAGACTGAGCCAAGTGCCTCGTCGCCAGGACGAGACGGAGGCTGGACTTTTTTGGGCAGATGTAACGCCACCAGGTTTGGGAGGATTCTCAGGTCGTATGGCAACCGAGTCGCAAGAATAAATATGGGCAATGTACTTTTGTGCAAACCAGAGATATGTTGAAAGATTACGTTTCTTACACTGTTTTTTTAGGTTAGATTTTCTATTTCATGTTGTGTCGACGCTCCATAACACCAGAGATGACGGTTAGATGACACAAATCCAGCCACTTTCTCCCAAAGCCAGCCGTCCGCTTTTCACAGCCAAATCTGGAAAGATATCAGCCAATCGTGTTGCGAGCGCTCAGTTGAGATTCACAACACTTTTAACCGGCTTCCAGTGAGCATGAAAGAGGAGGATATCACATTAATGCACAGGATTAACAGGTGAGGTGAGGATACATGAGCCGATGGTGCCTTAACACAGCACTCTGGATTGACCGGTAAAATAATGAAAAAACTTATTTTGGGGAAAAGTCACCATTTTTTCAGCAGGTTATCAGATTCTACTGGTTCCTGGACAGTTTTTACATCCCGATGACCAAAAGTGAAGTTTCTGGCTCTGCTCATTTAGGCACAACATCGGTGAGGGTTAGAATACCTGGATGTGTCGCCACAAACATCTTGTAAAAAATATCCAGTGTTTTCAAACTTACAAATGCTGAAACACGGTCTGTCTTTGCTGTTTTGGCTTAAGATACCTGGTTTTGTCACTTTAAACACCTGAGCTTTGTTAAAGGAGTGTTCCTTTAAAACACGCAGGGGTGTGTTACACTTGCTGAAACGTTGCAGGTGCCATCTTGAAACGTTACCTGCCAATGTTTATTCTGCCGTCTGAGCTGCACAGTTACAGATTCTTGTAATTCAGCTGCAGCATTTGACTCCAGCTTCATGCCGTGCCTCTCCGGCCCACTGGATGCCTATAAAAGCATCATCGCTCAGTGCAGTTAATTTGCATTCTGGTTTGCAGGACGTGGCCTGTGTGTCGTTACCACTCTCAGACTTTCCATGACAGTTGCCGTGCGGATCACTCCAGCTGTTTCAAGCTTCTTGGCCTTAGAGACGATCCAAGCTGCTCTGGAAACAACTGGTATTGTTTTTACTCTTGCTAGATTTTACGCCTGTACACAGCATTGCATGACCTGTTACAATAGTCTTTTTATGCGCAGTATGCGAGCGCGGTCTTGTTTTGGACGGCGGTCAAAGAAACGTCGTCCACGTAGTACTGCAACTAATCTGCCAGGCAGCCTTTCCTGGCAGGCTCTCTGGATCTGCGCCGCTCTAAAGTTTATCACCCCGACATACCGAGAGACAAACAAGCAGCCAAACCTCCGACTGCCCGAGCCTCAGCTCCAGCAGGCCGTGGCATTGTTAACGTTCACAGCACAATGCTTCTCTTATCCGTCCTCCTCTCCTCTTTCTTTTTTTTCTGCTCTCGTGTCTTAAGGCCAACAACTTTCTAATCTCCAAAGTGGTTTAAACCAGTTTGGGGGGAATGTCTTCAAGGATGAGGGCAGATGCCAGGGATAAAGAGAAGAGAGGGTTTTTTTTTTTATGCAGTGACACAGATGGAATTCATCACTTGTTCTGTTTCTGTGCAGACCGGGCCGCCTCCTCCTGTGACCCACAGAGCCAAGTGTTAAAACCAGCTTCAGGACAATGAGTTCAGCTCCATCTTTGCACTGTGGTGACCGATTCTTAAGCCACTGAAAAGAGACATGATGATCAATATCAGTGACAAAACAACCAACACGGCTTCTGTTTCCATTTTGACATCATTCAGCTCATTGTCAGCTTTACTGTTTTGATTCCCTCTCAGTGCTCTTATCAAACCAGATCCCGCTGTTTTGAGACCAACAGGCTCTGATAAACCCTCTGCACACTACCTGTTCAGCACCAAAATAGAAGATCTAGCAGTTAAATAGACTGATACTATTTCACCCAGGAGTTGGTGACTGAAACAGAGCCAATATTGGACTTACATTCATCAGAAGTGCAGACACACGACTCCAAATGAATGCTAATGTTGCTCCATGTCTGTTGGACGTGTCAGCTGCCAAATATTTGCTAACGCGTTAGCCACAATCATTTTAATAAGTCAAGGCTGCAGCTTGTTCCTCGGCCACCAAATGGGGAAATAAAGCCATGTAGGGAGGCCGTATATTTATTTATTTAGAGGCTATGAAACTATCACTAACACATTCAACACTTGCAACTTGAATGGTTTTATTGTTTAAGTCTTTGGAGAGTCAAGTCTCACAGCAGTCTCAAGTGTTGCTTTGTTATTTTAAAGCAGCTCGAGGAACTTGTGTTGACCACTGTAGCGACGACAGCAAGAATTGATATAATAACTACACAGAAAAAGCCAAACTTCTTCTTGAGGGTCTTGTTTGCTTGTGAAGGTCACATAGAGGCATCAGTAATTAATTTAAACTGTTTCACAACCGGTTAAAAGTTTCTTGCAGTAACACTGAGCACGGAAAAGCTGCTTTCTGGCTTTCAAAACTAATTTTTCAATGAGCAATTTTGCAATTTTGGAGTGAAATCTCTCTAATTAAACAATTTTTCAACTTCTGACTAATGGAAAGCGAAGCTAACTGAGCAACTGGCGTCAACGTTCAGCTTCAGAAGCTTAAAGGTTTTATTCTTGAGGTCAACAAAAGGAAAGGGTGACAGTGTTTTAGCTAGTTATACAACTCAGTCACCAGTTTATCAGGTAAGCCGAGCTAAAACAGAGCGGTGTCGCTGTTATTGAGCCTTAATGACATACTGTTGAATCAACAAGTCCCTAAAATAGTTTCACCACAAACTAAACATTATAACCTTTATATGGAGGATTTACTGTCAGACTGCTGGATTAACTTTTAGTCAAGTGTACTTAATAAACTACAGTTCATCCATTAAACTTATGATTGTAGAGACTGTTTACACAGAGAGAACAGAAAGTGTGTCAGGATCGTGCTCAAGGGCACTTCAACAGGCTTTACTGGTTGTTTATCTTGCTAATAGCATTAAGAAACAAAACACCATCATAGGATCACAGCGAACAATCTCTCCCTGCTGTGCCCGAACCTGTTTTCATACCACAACGCTATCGCAGACTAGTTAGCTACTCTGCTAAGGATGCTGGCTGGCAGCACCACTGGCACTGGGAGGCCCTTGTCGGAGGCTTTTTTGGCCAATAGAGCGTGGAGAATTGAAAAAGAAAGGGAAGCCTCTTGAGCCTGTCATCGCAATTTAAAAGTTTAGTTTACTTTAATAAGCCAAATTACCTCAGAATTACCAAGTAAAGTGGACAATTATATTCAACTCGCACGAGCTAAAAGGTTTTAACAGCTTCACTCGGTCGTTTTGAGTCAATCGGCTTCCTCGATTTTTTAAAGTAAAGTCACTTTTTGTCAGATTACAGTGTGTAGTATCCACGATTTCACAGTTTCTCTTTATTTTCGTCCTCCTCCCTTTCGCCAGGGCTGTTTGCAACTTTTAAATCAGACATATTCTCGATGAGAAGCGGCTACATTAGCAAGAGTGCTGTCAGAAAATGCAACGTTTGTACATCTGCGGAGAGGTATGTCCTTTCATGCAGGAGCAGAACATACAAGGTGTAGTCTTTGCGGTGCGTTCAAGTGCAGCTTTCTGGCCAGGACACAGCTACGTGATGCAACGCAACAGTCGGCCTTCGTCGCAGTTGGCTCTTCGATATCAGTTTGGTGCATCGGGCTTGAAAAGAGGAGCATTCCTGACAGACAAAGCTGCAGTGTTCACACAGTGATGCTGCAGGAGGAGGAGATGGTTTTTTCATTTGCTTTCATCAGCTGCACAAATGAATAAAAAACGATGGAAAACAAACAGTGCGTGTTCAACAAAAACCTCAGAGAAGATGATATTACAGCCCGAGTGGCATCAAAGAAAGCCCAACAAGGACACATAGCACGGAAAGATGCATAAATAACGAGCGAGGAGGATGAAGTAAACTGTGAGACTTCTGTTGCCAAGGCCGAAAAACAAAATAGGAATCCGGCGGGGCCTCGGCCGACCACATCAATCACACGGGAGCTCCGTATCTCATTCCTCTGAAGAGAATCTAATAAAGCTGTACTATTTAAACGGATTAAGTGCCTCATTGTCCGACTCGGGTCTATCTGTGCGAGCCCTGCGGCCCGACTTTGGCAGGGTTCAGCGGCCATCCCCCCCTCCTCCCCTCGTCTGGTGGAGGAACTGTGTCACCCCCGGGATCATTAATTGGGTGTATTGTTCTCCAAGGAGCTCCAGACACAACAGTTGGCTTTAATACGATGAGTAACTGAGCTGGGAGGAAGTTTTGGGCCCTAACTTTCTGTTTATATTATATTTTTCCAGAGTTTCGAACATAAAACTGGGTTGAAGAACACAAAAAGAAGCAGCATCTGGTGCAGGAGCTGCTGGTAATTAACCACAATCAACAACACGGAAAGGAAAATATTGGTCAGAGTGTTCGGACAGGTCGAGGTTAAGGTCGAGGTCACGAGGTCAAAACAAGCAGGACGGAGGAAAGAAAATATTTGTGCCGCGTGTTTGAAAAAAAAAAAAAAGGAGTGTGTTTCCCTATCGGTTTCATTTATTTTCCCAGCGAGAGGGGCAGAGGAGGTGTTGCTTTGCTTTTTTTTTTTGTTCCCTTCGCCCCTCGAGACCTCACTTTCTGAACGGCAGCCCCCTCGCAGCACGCCGGCATCAGCGACAGGCGGGAAGTGGCAAAGAGGGAAGAAAAAAGGCGAGAGAGGGCTGAAAGTGCCTGTCTGAGCGGCTTAATGATGCAATCTGCCAGAAACACCCCCGCCTCCCGCTGCCTCCCCAAATCTCCCCCACCTCTCCTGCCCACTCCGAGCGATGACATCACCTCCATGAGAAGCAACATGGCAGAGAACACTTGCAGGGCTGCATGCGGTCGTTGGAAATATTTTTTCCGACAGCAGTTACGTTACTTCAAGCTGTCACACCAGAAACACAGTGAAACGTTTCCAAGATTAGTGACTTCATGTGTTGTAATTGTCTCGTTATAGCAGAAACGATGAAAACAGTCATTAGAGCTGCATGTGAGGGAGGGAAACCTGGTGTGATGTGATGGAGACATATAACAACGATATCATGATTTTAAACAGCAAAATGCATTAATGATCTGATGAATCACTTGTTAATGTTTTGTTTTTATGCATATTGTTAGATTACAAAGCATTTCCAACTTATCAAGTGTTTTTTGTCTGCAGATTGCTAAACATCTTTCTTGTACACTAGTAGACTAACATCTTAACTTTTTCGATTAAAAACAATCAACATTTTTGAAGAATAGAGCTGCAGTGATAAGTCAATTAATCCATTTTGATAATCGATTAACCATTTCAGCCATTTTTCAAGCAAAAACTAAAAATAATCCCAAGATAAGTTGCAGCCCTGTCAAAGAATTTTACAGAAATGAATATCAAGATCTTAAAGCACACGATTATTTGTATCAGCATAGCGTTAAAATAATCTGATATTTTCCTCGTAATGCGCAAAAAGTCCTTCCACAAAACACCTGGTTCTGTCATCACAAACACGGCTGGAAAATTGCTGACATCTCGGCCCAAAACATCCGATGGTGTCACGGGTACAAATGTTGAAACACTTGGCAGCCTTCTCGCTGTAACACCACCACCATCTCCACCAAAGTCAGCTCATAAACAGTGAACATGAATGTAATATGACACGTATTGTACACGTGTCAATTTGTCAAGTCTGTCACGTATAAACTTGAACATGTCCGTGGGTTTGCAGAGACAGAAAAGTGCCAACATTTACTTCTGATGATCGGGCCGGCGGTCCACAGCAGTGACACGTTCACAAGCGGCCGCGGGGGACAGATGGGGCGTTACGGGGGTTTTAATGTTCTCGCCGTGGCAGAGAGTGAACTCTCCCGGTCAGGATTAACCTAACACGGCCTCATCAGGGCTGCAGTCTGCAGGCTGACTGTCAGAGTCACAAAAACAAAAAAAAACAAACACCTCGGGTTCAAATTAGGACGGTAGATGAATCATTGACAGTTTATTTATGGCACAAAGTCAGATTCAATGATTGATATCGAGTTTGTGTCGCATTCAGAACAAAGACAACATCCAGTGAAGTGGATGCAACAGAGAATTCATTCTTAATATCCTTTTTGTTGTCTTTTCTTTCCTGGTTGGACGTCTGTGTGCAGCTGAACCAAATAGTAATTTTGCTTTTCTTTCTTCTGTTTCATCTGAGTTACTGTTAGAAGCCTGAAGTACTTCAAGCGTCCGGCATTGTCTGAAGGACAAGGAGGAAAAGTTGGAAGAAGCTAAATTATTTTTCTTCTTTCTGCGCCATCAACCGTCTCGCTGTGACCTCTCAGAAATGTTCTGCCACCCACTGCAGCTAAATCATCTTTCTGGAGAAGACGTTGGTCTTTTTTGAACTACAAGAATACAGGCTTGTTGTTATAGAGTGGTCTCAGAGTGACGTCTTGTTCCCGCCAAGACAATCTTTGAGCAGGTACGGACACCAACTACTAGCATAGCGTGCATTCATTGGTTAGTCATCAAGTTATATTTTTAGCTATTATAGAAATCTTTATGCAGCTTCTCAGGTCCACTTTAAATTTGACATTTTCAATTTGAAACAAACATGTCAGAAAAGTTTGACTGCACAAAACATTTTCACTTGAAAAATGAATTAAACGATTATTCCATAATAAAAATAAATGGACTAATCTTTGCATCTTATAGTAAATCTCGTAATCTAAATACATATTTGGATCTTGGACAAAAAACACATTTTAAAATGTAAACTTGGCCTTTGGGGAATTACTTCGCTATTGTTGGACACTGACTAGAACCAACGATTAATCAAGAAAACAATCCCCAGATGAAGCAATAATGAAAATAATCGTCAGTCGCAGTCTTTCTTTCTAAACAGTCTGGTTAATCCGTAGCTCTTTTAAGGTATCGTATGAACCGAGTGCTACAATACAAACTCTCTTACTCACCACACGTTTGGCATAACAAACCGTCGATATGCACGGCATGACATTTTACCCAGAAACCCCTTTTCTGCACCTCATACATGAAGCCAAACACTCAGCTGCCAAAAAAACATTAATGTAAGAAAGGAAACAGTCCTGAGCTCCAAATAAACAGACACACACACAGTCACTGCAGTCTGAGGATTGTAAACTCAGCTCATTAACCGTTGATTCTGCAGGAAAACACAACTTTTTATGATCAGCGCCGGGCTGCTGAAGCCAATTAGGTGATTGAAGGGTTCTTTGCATCAGAGGCTGGCGTGCTGTTAAAGCAGGCTCTGAAATCTGACATTGATCGGACTGAGACAGGAGGCTGAGCAAATGAAAATGCTGATTGGGGGTCTTCTGGCTGCTCTAATGGCAGATGGAGCGGCCGAAGCCCATTACGCCGAGCATCCGAAGGGTTTTTCTAAATTGCCTGAGCAAGCACAAATGCCATCTCCGCTCAGATCAGGAGGAGGAGGAGATAAACACCGAGGCTTCATGTCTAATCTCAAACATGTTGGGGAGGAGTGTTGAGATCTGAAAGGTTAAGTGCTTTTTTTTTTAAACGTTGGGGTAAAGATGTAAGCTGCAGGAAGATCTTATCAAGTTACTCCTGATTGTAAGTGAAGAAATCTACAGGTCCAGTTCAGTTATTTCACAGAGGAACCGTCTGAACTGCTGCTGGATCAGTTATGATGAAGTTCACACTGAACTTAAAGGCCTTTGTCATCACGGTCCTGGAAACCGCCCTGGTTCCCTCCACAAAATGCCTACGGGATACATGAATTGGAGATTATGATAGTGTATGAAACTGACAGGTCTGTTCATCAAGATAATCTTCACAGATGAACATCACTCTGTGATCTTCGAAGCGTAAATTGCATCTCTAGCAGTAAAAAGCTAATGTTAGGCTACAAACAGACGACATCACGCTCACATGAACTAAACGTCACCACCACTGAGCGTCTTACTACACAGTTACATACAGGTTTTCTATAAACTGATCAATGTACAAGTTGTAAAGTCAGAGTCAGAACAGTGTGTAACTAAAGTGGCCTGTAAAGACGGACTAGTGAGCAGATGAGTCTCCGTGTTCGCTGTGAGGACGTTTAATGTCCCCGACAACCTCTGTAGTCTCATTTAGACACTTGTTAGCAACCGCTAACCGTTTTTAACACACGGAAGAGCTTTATAATTAAACTGTGGGAGATTTAATGACGCAGACTTTGAGACGAGGGAACCGGATGTGCAAAAATGATAAGCGATTCTCAGGTTTTAGGACTCGTTACTACGACTCTCTTTAGGAGAAGAAACTACAACTACGGGTGCGATCGACCACGTGACTTCATTATAGTGTGTTATTAGCATGTATTGAATGTTTATTTGCTGCTTAATAGGGGAACTTAAAGTCAAGAGTTACCAAGAACTTTATTACATTCATTTGACAATGATTCATTTACATAAAAATGACTCAAACATGACATGTTAAATTAAATTCCAGTCAGGGCTGCCTGTCTGAAAGCCATTTATTCTAACAGCGCTCAAAACAAACAGCACAAACTGCCTGATGGTGTCTCCAGGTAAAAACTGCATCTTTTTGATTGTATTTATTCATTATTTGTTTTGTTCCTCCATCCTCTGTCTGCCTGCTGAGAACTGACAATCTAAAGCAGCCCGAGACAAACGCCTGCTCGACCCGCTGACATTTCCAGCCCTCAGATTTGTTGTGCTGCGAGGCTGACAGCGAGGGCAGATGAATATTTATGCGGCTGCCTCCTGCGAGAAGACACCCGGCTCTCAGAGAGAGGATGACAGCTGATGACAAACATGTGGACTGTCTGCGTGCATTGGCGCGCTGCTTACATCTCAACCCCGGTGGTGTGTTTATGCTTAAATTCTCAGTTTTTTAAGCTCGATTAATCCGCTGGAGGTTGATGTGTTTATGTTTGCAGTAACTGTAGCGGCTCAGGACAGTCACACCCTCGACATAGATCCAAACGACTGCACGCTGAGAGCCGCGCTGCAAAAAATAAAAGCAATATAATGCATTTTTTTATCTGCAACCGAGCCGTTAAAGTGTATAATTCTCTCAGTGGCCTTGTCCACCGGCAGTGAAGTGTTTCACAAGGAAGAAGAAGAAGAAGAAGAAGAAGAAGCAGAAGAAGCAGAGGCCACTCAGGGACGAGGGAAAGTGCTCCAGCAGGATGATTTGCATTCAACTGAAAAAGTGTTTTTAAATAAAGACTCTGCATTTGGCGCTCTTGGGATTCTGTACAGCTTCTGTTTGCTAAAGAAAACATAACTTTCATTTTGTTTTTCTTCCTTGAGTGGAAAGTTTCACATGCTCTTCCTTGTGCCGAGTGAGTTTTATGACCCTGTGGGCTTTTGAAACCCTGTTGAAAAAAATAAAGTGAGAAAATAACAATTTTCTTTTCTCTCCGTCCTGAAACTGAAAACTTGGGTGCCCAGAGGAGGCTGTCACCCCCTCCACAGCTGCACGTTTGGCGTGTTTGTGCAGCTCGAGAGGCCGATCATCTCAGGCTGATGTCACCTCGCTGAATCCGAAGCACTGCTCACCTCAGACGGCTCGCCCGAGACTGTTTTTAACAACAGCCGCGACTGCAATAAAGCCACAATTTTTCAGCCGGATGTTTCTCCGGTGGGAGTCAAGTGAGGACGGCGGTCGATTCACTTCAAGTGACTGCACGTCCGGAGGTTTGAATTCCCCCGTTCGTATCGCTCGAGGGAACCGACAAAGAGACCAAATATGAATTTGTGGCCCTCGCTGTGAGACAGAAGCTGTGTGCCGCTAAAGTAGAACAAGCCTCTCTCCATCCCCACAGGTCATAATCTCTCAGGAAGGAGGAGAGAAAATAACATCTCTATGGCAACTGCCGGTCGAAAGGTGAGACGTTACGATGCAGCAGAGGACCGAGGCTGCAGGACAGCAGGCGCAGACGTTTCCACCCTGCAGTGACAGATCTGTCAATTTAACAATGAATTACTTTGAGAAGGAAAATGATTCACAGAGACGCAAAAACAACAACAACAGGACAGTCTGGTGCAAATGGGAAACTATTGATTTATCTACCTGTTGCATTGTCAACATGAATTATGAAGAGAAATCTGCTTTAAAGCACTAAAACAAGCAGGGATTGTTGTTTCAGAGTGAAATAAGATTTAATATTTACAGTTTCTGATGATGAGAAATGAATAACATCATCTGTAAAACTCAAAATTATCTGAGCAGCTTCTTCTGAAGCAACATTAACGCTCATATTTAACAGATTTCTGTCGTTTAATGGATGCAAAGGTGACCGGGAGCATCAGGGGTTGATGGGAAATGCAGTGCAGTAGATAGCGTGAGACTGAAGCAAATATAATAACTCCCAACATGATCTCATGTGTTTATACCAACACAAACTCTAAGCTCCGTTTAAAAACGTCTGTTTAAGTCGAGCCAAACTACAGAAAGGGAAAGTTACAGCTAATTAAACTACAGCGTGTTTTAAAAGAGATATTCTGGGCTTCTGCAGGAAGGATCTTTGTTATGATGACATCACACTGTATTCAACGAGCTAACTGACATCTGGAAACGTGGCATGTATAACAGCAGATAACCCCAAACTCATAATTTTATCTTTCACCTTCTTTGTTTCTCTTACAAAATATGTTTGGATGACCTGGAGGTTTGTTTGTCTCATCGTCTGACGCCTCGTGTTTCCTGATCCGTCACCGTTTCTCCAAATTTTTAGCGATTACCTCGGTGAGTGTGACTTGATTAATACCTAATTTTCCTTTAATCAGACTTTACAGGATGCGATGGGCTCGTGAAAATGTTGGTACCCAGCATCAGGATGTAAAACAGAGCTGTGAGAGTGTCAGCTGGTCTGCAAACATCAAACAGCGCTGATGAAACACTGTGAAACACTTTGTTTTACATCGCTGAGTCACAGGTGATCACCGAGCATTCGCTCACAGTCTGTGCCACTGATAAGGTGTGTGTGCGTAAGTGTGTGTGTGTGTGTGTGTGTGTTAAGATAACCGTAACCTCGGTGTGTTATACTACATACATAATCTCTTACATGCTCGCATCCAAAGGTCGGACCACACCCGGTTTGAATCGCCAGACGGCCAATAAAAGCCTCGACGTTGAAGTGACGGCAGACATCACCTGTTGCCAAGCCGCCTGACTGTTACTGTCGTCTAACGACCGAACACTTAATTAAACACATAAAACTGTGATTGTCTTGTAGCTAACTTGTTAAATTTTTATTTTCTGTGAGTCATAAGATGTTGGACATGGTAAAAAATGGAGCACATCTCACATTTTCACCTCTTACAGCCCGTCCTCATCAGAAAAATGACCACAGAGTGAGCCGACTGTGAAAGGAGCTTATATTGATGACATAATTAATAAATTATTAATGACGTGTCGTGTCTGCTGTCTCTCCAGAACAAATGTAAATAATCAGTGTTTGATTATCTTTAAATCAAAGTTGTTGACCCACAAAATCTCTTAACTGGCCGAACAACACACGTTATATCTTATTAAAGGTACGTAGAGTAAAAAGAGTCAGTGACAGCAGCTTCTGAGCTCACAGTCGGCAGTGAGCTGGGATCAGAGCTCGCCTTTTCCTCAAAGAAACTGTCACTCCACTCTGCTCGGAGTCTCCTGAATAACTGTCAGAAGTGTCACATCATGTCCCGTCCTGCTGAGGAGTGTGAAGCAGAGTGTGAAAGCACTGGAAGACCCGTCCGCTCCACTACAACACCTCCTGAACGCTCCACAGAGGAGGAACAAGTCGCAGAGGTGTTGAGTCCAAACGTCAGAGTTGAGTGAAAGTAAAGACATCGTGTTAAAATACTACTTCGGTCCTCCACACAAATAATACTTTAAATGTAAATGTACTAAAGTATCAAAGCTAATATTCTGGACATAAATGTACTTGCGTATTAAGAGTACAAGTAAATGATACATGTATTTACATATGTGTATATCAGAGCTGCTGGATATGTGGGTTGACTGGTGTTATCCACCTGTCACAGGTATTTTAATCGGATAAAAGATATAAATAAATGTATTTAAAAATGGCTTTGATGCAATATGCAATCTGCGAAGTAACAAGTAACTAAAGTATCAAGTGTAGTGGAGTATAAAGTACAATATTTAGCTCCAAAATGTAATGGAGTAGAAGTATCAAGTCATCGAAACATGGAAGTGCCACAAAATTGTGCTTCAGTACAGCACAGTAACATGGATGTAACTAAGTATATTTACTCAAGTACTGTAGGTAAGTGCAGTTTCGGGGAACTTGACATTGTACTACTACTTTTTACTCCACTACACTTTAGTTACTTCTCTGTTTCGGATTATTCATAAAATATATTATGTATTTTTATAAATTAAGCCACCAGGCAAATGTGCCGAGTACTTTTACTCTTGGTACTTCAAGTATATTTTAATGCTTAATGTTTTGTGCTTGTGCTTTTACATGTAATAGAGTATTTCTACATTATAGCATTGTCACTTTTACTGAAGTGAAAGATCTGAGGAATACTTCCACCGCTGGTTCGTCAAAAGTAGTATATAAGTATTTGTTACTGCATATAGAATATTTTTCTACACTGTAGTATTTCTACTTTTACTAAAGTAAATAATCTGAGTACTTCTTCCAGCACTTGGTAGTTAATAGATAATTGATTGGTTGTTTTAATGGGAGTATTTTCTGACATTGTATCCACTAAACAATCATCATATTAATCAATAATGTATCAATAATCAGCATTAACTCCAGCTGAGTTTACTGGAAATGAAGCTCAAATGTACAAACATGATCAAAAAAAGTGCAGCTCTGTTTCCCAAAAGTTTCTCTGAGCTAAAAAACCAAGTGAAGTTTGGTGAGGTGCATTCTGGGAGCCGACCCGAACGGATCCAGGAGAGTCCCTTTGCTCAGATTCACATTTTTAAGCTATTTTCAGAACAAAACGGAGCATCTGTGGGCCAGAACAGGGCCGATAAATCATACACAGACACCGGAGCCGGCCTGAAACAGACTGCTGTAATTATCAGAACTGAACCGGGCAGGAAGAGGTTTCTGTTCCTCCACGAAACAAAAAAGATCTTTCGGGAACCAAAAGAGAAGAGAGAGAGCTTTAAAAATAACAGACTCTCACTGAGGAATCTTATCAGGACCAGATGTGATGAAGGAAATCTACAGTGTTATAAAAGAGGAGCTCAACTTCAACATCAATACAACCGAACACCAGATTTCGCTTTATGACGGGATGAAGCAATAACTTTTACACTCAAGTAACTTTTTATACAGTTTGAAACGTCACTGTTACATCCTGACCACGTCTCTCCTCCACATCTTCAAAACTGGAGCCTAGATCCACATTTTGACGACACGGGACACATTTCATGTCTTTGGATTATTTGGTTGAAGCATGTTTGACCGATCAGATACGCTTCAGTTAAAGGCTGCAAAACACGTCTGTACAAAAACGTGTCACCTCGTGTTCATATTACACGTTTAGTACCTGTATTCGGTGCTGGAGTTACAGGCGGGAGGGCTGCCAAACCAGTGACCACCGTTCATATCTTCGTTTCGGTATTTGTAAGTGTTGAAACCACTCGGACACCTCGTGAAAACCTCCCGCCGTGTTTGTGGTGACCAAAACAGATATTTTAAAGAAGGTGCAATAAGTAAGAATTCATACTCCAACTGTAGCCGTCGTTAGCTAGTTAGCTCAGTTAGCCATGCAGCCAGCTAGTAATGAAAACTGCCAATGAGCTGCAGAAATGAGACAAGATAGTCCCGCCCACACTGTTTGATTGACAGGTGACCTTTGGAAAGGAAAGGAAAAAGGACGAGGAAGGAAACTAATCTAAACTTACAACAAGCATACAGCAGATACAACAACGCACAGACGCTGCAGGTCAGGTGGGGCTAGCTTTCTCTCTGTGTGTGTGTGTGTGTGTGTGTGTGTGTGTGTGTGTGTGTGTGTGTGTGTGTAATCTGCAGTGTGTTGAGGTGGACAGCTTGTTATCGGGGCTGAACTGCACAGCTTAATATTCAGCCAGCAGCCAGATTAGTTCAGGACAACCTGTCAGTCTGCAGCTGCAGGGAAACACAGTGATGGAGAGACAGTGGAGGCGGTGTGCATGTGTGTGTGTGTGTGTGTGTGTGCGTGTGTGTGTGTGTGTGTGTGTGTGTGTGTGTGTGTGTGTGTGTGTGTGCTGCTAGCTTTGCGAGGACCAATTAGAGTCGTAGACCTTGAGAGCGAATGAGGACGATTTCAGAAAGTGGGGACATTTTTTGTGGCCATTACCTCCTCAGAGGAAAGTCTCAGGGTTAGAATAAAGTTGAGGTCAGGAGGCTCTGGAGTGCTTTTTAATCAAGTGCATTATATTTATTTTTTATTTTTCACACAGTAACATCGTGAGTCACCTCCCGTCTGAGGACAAAACACTGGTTCCCACAAAGTTTACGAATTATTTTAAGGCTAAGACTTTAGCAGCACACACTGCGCTCGCTATAATGACGAAGTCGAGGTACAGTAGTCGAATTTTGATTATCGAAATCAAAAGCAGGATGGAGGATTCTCCCAGGATGTCTTTATTTTCTCAGCTAAAGAAAAAAACAGTTCAAAGCTAGCTTAGCGTTAGCCTGCAGCTGCACATCCAGACACGTATCCTGCGTGCACGAAGACGATCAACGAAGCCGATCGATTTGTTTTCTTTTTCAGAGATCCTTTATTGATTAGCTTGGGAGGAGGGTTTACTCTGGACAGATTTTAGGAACTAAACTTTGTGAGAAACTGAATTTAGTTTCTGTTTTTTGTTTGTTGTTTTCTGTTGAATCTCTGAATGGTGTCGTTTTGGTTGAACTCTAGTTTCTTTATTTTAGGTGAATACAATCTGAAGTTTTGAAGGCATAAAACCAACGATCTGCTGATCTTTACACATCCAGATGTGATAGTTTAACGATGGCATAGCTGTCAATGCTGAAAAGAAATGTTTAAATATAACTGAGTCATGGCTTTAAAATCAAAATTAAAATAAAATCCTGGATTTAACAAATCGTGACATCCGTAGTGGAAAGTGACGAGTCATCTGCGGTAGCACGACGCCTGCCATTGCAAGTCTAGCGGCTTCACGCCACAGATTTATGGGGTTACACAGAAAACAATGGGTACAAGGAGCTAAATGTATCTACGCTGCCAGAGGGCATTCTGGGAAATGTAGGAACTCACTAACTCAAGTTAAAACAAACTAGAGAAGTCAAGCAACCAAGAAAAAGCTCCCGTTTGACATGTTTGGTGACACTTGACCCTCTTTTATTACCACCATTTCGATGCCCTTGAGCAAGACAGTTAACCCCAGACTGCCTCAGAGGCCAAAAGGTCAGAGTGAAGTGGAATTTGAATTCACTGAGGTATCTGGTTTATTGTTTTTTTTCCATCTATAAGAGAAACAAAGCTGTGATGTTTCGCTGTCTGTGCACCAGAGAGACTTGACTTCTGTTTGGATCCTCACTCACTCGTCTCAACGTGAAATAAAACGCAATTTCAAACCCGACAACCTCAGAGGAGCCGACACGTGCGGCGCCGTCAGGATGATTTCCACCTCCAGACAACGACTCAGCTAGAATGTCCATCAGGAAGTGAAGGAGTGGAGGGGGATAGAGGAGTTAAATGCCTTGCTCAAGGGCTCCTGAAGAGGACATGTGGTCCCTGTGAAGCTGTAGCGACACCTGAATGTTTATAATGCCTGCCGCCGTCCTCCCCCCCTCCCCGTGGCGAGAGGCTCCGGAGGAGGAAGGGATGATGCGTGGAAATCGAAAAATTAGGTCAAAGTCTGCGGGATGCGAGGAAGCTTTGCATTCGCTGCCGGCGTGCATTCACAACGTCAGCTGAGCATGTAAATAATGCAACGGGGCATCTGACCCCATTTCCCCCAGACGCACTTGTTTACATTGGAGCATCTCTGAGCTGGCGGTTTACATAAAAAAAAAAGAAAGAGAAAGGGAATGTGTGTCACCTTTTTCCCCCATCCTCCCTCCCTCCCTCCTCATTTTCCTCTCAGCTCAGATCCTCCTGAAACCTGCATCTGCAGCAGCAGCAGTGGAAACATTAAAATGCGATGTGTGCATTAGCAGTCAGCTGTTAAAATCGCTTCCTCTCTCTCCCTTTTCTTTCTTTCTTTCTTTCTCCATACATGGCCGAGCTCCGCAAAGCCTCCAGACTCCATGAGAAACGGGGAAAACGCTGCTCGCAGGCAGCTGAAATATGACACTATGATACTCTCCAGGCTGAGAGTGAGTCTGCAGCAATGTGACATATCAATCTGAAAAAGAAAGAGGAGGAGGGAGGGAGGAGGACTAATGAGAAAATCAATACCAAAGCTGCATTACAGCGTCTTGCACAAGAAAGCCAATATATGCTCTGGTGTTATGGAAAGAAGTTGGAATATAATGGAAATCATTCATCCTCCTCCTGGCTGCAGCGTGTCATGTGAAAACTGTGTCTGGTAACAGCTGCACGCTCTGTGCACATAATCTGAGCAGCGTGCAGAGCTCCTGCTGAACGGGATTTTCCAAAATGACAATGAGAAAACAAAAACAAAAAAAATCAACTCCTTATCGACGAACCCAAAGATAAAGACCTCTGTAGTATTCCTGTGATATTCCCTCTGGGGCTGTAACGTCACTCTGGTGGCTCAACAGAGACTCTGAAGTGGACTTTATGGTCGTGTTCATCTGCTGTGACGGACGTCTAAGTCAACTAATCGACAAAAACTTCCCTCTTAGTCAACAATTAATCGTTTAAAAGGCCAATTTTTTTAATCCAATTGAGCACTTGTTGTTTTTTTCTGTGTTTTGGTGGGTTTGTTTGGACGAAACAAGACATGTGAGGACACTTTGATGTAAATATTAGATCAATTAATCATTAAAAAAAAAGGCATATTTCTCAGTTTTAGCTCATTTAAAGGATTTTTTGCAGCTGTTCTCTGCAATATTTTGGGTTTGCAATCTGCAAAAAGCACCAAAAAAACATGTTTTTACTGTGATTAAGTAATAAATCAAAGAAAAGCAATAAATAGATGCATTTTCTTTCATGCATGGTAAAGATTTTTATAAAGATATTGTGGATTATACTCCCATCATGATACCTGATGACTATATATTCAAAATCACTATAATTTTGTGACATTTCCAGAAAACTGTGGTGCTTAAATGTGATTTTACTGCACTTTTTTTTTTTTAAAATATGTGTAAAATACATGAAGTCATCTTATATGAGACATCATGAGAATATCACCAGAACACCACAGTCCCTGCACAGCTGCCCGGGCTGTTTCCACTTCACTGCCACTCCACCAAAACACCACATCCCTGCACCCAGAACCCAGCCGGGTCCACCAGAGCCACCAGAACCATGTGTCTGCGTCTCATAAACGTGCAGAGACGGACTTGAACTTGTGGCAGCCGCAGCCCAACACTTTCTGAAAGCGGTTCGAGCAGAGACCGAGCAGCGGCAGCAGCGGCGCCGGGCAGAGAGCCTCCGAGCTCGGCGGTGAAATCCAAGTACTCACCCTCCGATAACTCCAGCTCCAGCTCGGCCAGTTTGGCCCGCACCTCCGCAGGGAGCGGTACCGGGTCCCGGTCCGCCATTCCGCCGTTAGGAACCGACTTATATCTCTGTTTTCCGCCTCTTTCTCCCTCTTTTCTCTCTTCAGGCTTCTCCCGAAACCCCCAAAAAATCCAAAGTCAGTGAGCCGGAGCGTGTCGCACTCTGAGCGGCCGCAGCGCTGTGAGCCTCCGACAGCAGCAGCAAGCTGCGCACAACATGGCGCTTCTTCTTCCGGTGGGCGTCTCTACACAATAAGAGCATGACTGGAGGATCGGTCGTGTCCACTAACTGCTGCTGCTGGTACACCTCATGTATAGGTTGACTTCATCTTCATCATCGTCATCATCATCACTATCATCAT